>NC_051157.2:161944965-162004964 GCF_013339745.2 Dermacentor silvarum | reverse complement strand
TGCGAGCGGGTCCCGATAACGCTATCCCGTTCTACTCTTAAAGGCGAAGCTTCAGCGTCCTCTCAATTTTTTGACATATATGTTCTCACAAAGAAAAAAAATCGAAATGTGTGAGACATTAGGCTGTCCTCCTAGCCGAATAGAAAGCACCATTCCTTCTTCTGACATTCCTATCTCTAAGCTTTAAAAAGGAAGAAATTTAAAAAAAGTAATAGTTGTGGAACAATAAAACAAGCCGTTTTATAGAGGATGAACCTTTATTACCCATCCACACAAGAGAAACTTGATGAAATGTGGAGAAATGTACTCTTCACCAGATTTACCACGTGAAAGAATTTTGGCTTAATTATGACATGGATAAAATAGACGATGAGAGAGGCACTTGAGGTCCCCGTTTACTATTACGTCGCTCTGTGCTCTTTAATGATTTAGGAAATACAGTTTTTCACAGCATGGCTTCCACCAATTATTCATAGCAACAGCAAATTCTTACAATGTTTAGTTCCGGCACTTACTGAATTGACGGTAGGCTTCGCTGACCGAGCAAGAGGAGGGAAGGCGCATAGGTTACTTGTGGTTGCAGCGTCATCACCTGAATTCAGAAGGCAAAATCACGTGGATTGGAAGGTCATTCGTAATTATATTAGGTAACAATACATTCTTCAATAGTAATGCCAAAATTATCTCGTGCATAAGGCGTTTCATGCTATTGTGTCAAAATTAAAAAAAAAGATGATTTAAGGCGATAAATTTGTGAGGTACAGTGTAGCGAGTTTTAATATGTCAATACTAAGCAATCATTCAAACACCTGTCGAAATTTATGAGTGACAGAAATGCACAGAAAACACGCACTGGGGGAACCAGTGTTGTGCGAAACATTTTTCAGGTAGCTGGCAGCGTAGAATTGTTTGGTGTTTCGCAAACGGTCACCAGGTAGACTAGCGCGTTCGCGTAAATTCAGTAGTCAAGTCCAGCAATCTGGGACATCGACTACTGCGGTGAAGCCGACCCTGGGGCGATGCGGTTGGCGTAACTCTATGGGCAGCATTTTTTAAAAATTGATTCCTGAGCAATGGCTCATTTTTCGCGATTTGCACTTTAGGCACTCAATCCCGACAACGTTCTCAAGCTATATGTCGAGTGTAGTTTAATTCCGCCGGCTGGATTGTTTTCCTGGGGCACTTTTGTAGACCCATTTAAAATGCATGGGGTGATTTTTAAAACGTCATTTGCAGCACAGTAAAAACCAATCCGCTAATTGCACTCTAGTGGCACATACTGTAGGTCTCTCTATATATGTTGGTCTAGTTTGCTTTTATTCCGCTGGCTGAATTTTTTTCCTGGGGCGCTTTTGTTTGGCTACTATGAGGCAAAGCATCTTTACAGGGGCAAAAAATTCGTCCACCGTTGAATTGATGGGAAAGAGCTTGTTGACCATGCTAAAAATGGACACGAATGTGCAGCTGTGATGCATATTTGCACCCTGGCGTATAAGGAAAGATGATGGTGTCACATTCTGCAAGAAGGACCGCACCAAATGGCTTTATGGAGTGCCATCGAAGCACTAAGAACGGCTGCGCGTGCTCCTTTTTCTCAAGTTTCCGCGCATGGTAAAGTGCTTGATTTGGTATTTAGAAAGATAAGGTATTTAGAAAGATTTACTTTTACGCAAATTTTGGACACAAAAGGACATCGCCAAATAGAGCACTTGTTACTTGTGTTTACTTGACAGTGCAATGTGCCGACAATGTGAAGGCTTGAGTATTATCAGTGTAAAAAAATTGAAAGGGAAAACTTATGTTCTATAGAACGCGTGACGGAACGAAATAAAGAGGAAAGGAGAGTCCCCGTGTTACAGTAAAAATGAGCAGCTTCGCTTCGTTTAATAAACGTTGCCATTTTAGTTTTAAATGCACAAGCATTTCTATGCCTACTAAATGAGAAATGTGCCTGTCCGTCACGTAGGACGAATGCAGTGGCTCATAACCACGTAAGGCAGAGGCTACAAGCGCTCAGCGAAGTGAAGCGAACCGCGCATACATTCATTGAGGTCACCCATACAATACACAGAACAGCACATGTTTCAATAAAGAACAAGTTCAAAACAAGCATCCGAACCATGAATAAAACATTGCATGCCCCCCTCAGCAATTGTATACTGGTAGTTTATAAGTGTCGGATCGTGTTCGATAAGGTTGATAACGATCGATAAGGGTTAATAAGGGTTTATGCAGGTCGAATCAAATTTCGTAACATTGATATTGATACCGGGATGCGTGGCGATTAAGAAGCGCCACAATGCTTGTGCATACTTAGGCAACTCCCACAGGAGTTTCTGCGTGATTTATTTTTTCAGTTCGGCAGTATAACTAAACTCATGCGTGCCTGTTAAGCCTGCCTGCCTGCCTGCCTTAAGTGTACGCAAATCTCGCACGTTATACGTGAAGGTAAGGTTGTGAAGGTTTGAGAAAGTGGAGCCGCTACCGCTGAACTACACCGGGTCAATTGTTGCAGGGTCTGCTGTGAGCCACACGATTGCTTAGCTGCGCAAATAGGTAATCGCTTGACAATACTTCTCGGAGCCCCGCTTTGTTGGGAATATTTCCTGTCGTAAGGTGACTCTTACAATGTCCTCGTAGCGCAACAAAACACTGGTCTGACGGTCGTTCGGACATGACTAACCTGATTCCGGGCTTTTAAATGCAGTCGCACCAAATCGCTTGGAAATACGAAGAAAACATACAATGCGTTTGTTTCTCCACAAACTCAGTCGTACTGTGGGGAAACAAGCTTCTAGTTTATGGCAGCGGTACTTCCCGTACACAACTTTTTTTCATTATTGTGAAAACAATTATATGTACACTCCAGGCGCATTTATGCGCCGACGTCATCCGCGTCGCCTACGCTGTCGCCGCGATGTTCCGTGTGAAGTCCGAGTGCGATAACATCGCGGCCGGATGCCGTATGTCGCCGGTGCGAGTGGAAGCGCGCCAGATTCATCTGAAAAGCCTGGTGGCTCAATCTCGAAGGTTATGAAAAACGGCGCACAACAATACCTCAAGCAAGCACGTCTCGCTGTGTATTGTGTGTATTACACGGACAAACAGGTGCACGCAGAACATCAACTCACCACTCTCGCATTGCACTAAGTGCTGAAGAAATTAAACATTCACTGTTAAGATCACCGCGTACTATCGTCAGTCAAAGCAAACAGCAGAGAAAGCTTCGCTTACTCTGCTTCCCACACTGAGTCGAATCCACATAATTTTATTGCGATTGCAAGTATATGGACACTCCAGGCACATTTCCGCCGTCGTTGTCGACGTGATGTTTCGTATAATGTTCAAGTGCGATAATATCGTGGCCGCGCGCCGTTTGGTGTGGGTAAAGTAAAGCGTGAGAGGGTGAGAGGGTGAGTCTCGCGTGCGCAAGGGAAGAAGGCGAGGAGAGAGCGCTCCGTCTTACATCGCGCACAAGGCCACAGGGAAAGTGGGGGACGTTTTACTCCCGTGGCGGCTACGTATGACGCGGCTGAGCGCGGCCGCGCGGCCCCGATCTAGAATGCGATCTGCGCTGGGTACAGTCTAGGCGGGCCGATGGCTGGGACCCTATAACGTAAAACTATTCCAATCTGTTTTCCTTCCAATCTCCTGATGTCCAATTTACGTAACCGCCAACGCAAGCATCGTGCGGTGACTCACAGCGTTGTTTGAGAAGGCTATTGAAACGCTCTCCTATTTTATAGGAGGTCACTGTTGTTTGCTTTCAAAAGGAATAGCATTGCCTAACTTAACATATATTTCTTACCTGATTGGCTGACCAAGGGCGATGAGCACGCAGAAGTGTAGGCGGTAAGGTGGGGCCGGGCTAGCGCAGTGAAAGTAGATAACTTTATGAGGAGGGTGTTGCCGGCGTCTACGTTTGCCCTGCTTCTTCTTACTTAGCTTTCGGTGTCTGCTAGAAAATCACGTCAGCAGTGCAACGGAAACGTAAGAATGCAGCTAAAACTAATCTTCAGTGAGTGAGTGAACTTTATTTGGTCCACGATAGGCGCGAGTAAACTCGACGTCCCCTAGCTAGGCCCACTCGGGGACCATCAGTTCAAACCTGACGGCCCTCTCGCGGGCCCTCTGGACTGCCAGGATTTGGGAGGTCTGATCTTGGGCCTTAATAAGCGTCATCATTTCCTCTTGGATGAAAGGGGGACCGGCAGAGGCGCAGCCCCACAGGACATGCTCGAAGTCCGCATAACCACCACACAGGGGGTAGTCCGGGCTTGGGAACCGTTCGGGGTACATTGTGTGCAGTGCCGCAGGGCTCGGTTAAGTGCTTGTTTGTAGAAGTCTGAGAGTGACTGCCTGGGCCCTGCACAGTGATGAGTGCGGCAGAGGCAGGAGTCTTCTTGATAGGTAATTGTGTTTGCCGATCTCGTTGTACGAGCAGAGAGGCTCGGGTCGCCCAGGAGAGGACGCATTACCCGGCGCACTGGTCAGTCATACCTCGTGCAGCCGAGTGTGCCTCCTCGTTGGGGTTGAGCGAGGCACCCGCCCGAAAGCCAATCATGTTGTTAGTATAGCATTCATTAGACTCGAGGTGGTCAGTGAGGTGGTTAAGCATGACGTGTTCGCCCACCTTCCCGACACATGACGTCAGGGAGATGGGCCTTAGATTGTCGATTCTCGGCGCCTTACCTGGCTTGGGTATGAATACTGTGTAGGCTGCTTTCCAGCTCTTGGGAATGCGGCCGCTGCGCCAGATTTCATTCATCTTGTCTGTAAGAAACTCGATTGAGTTTTCGTCGAGATGCTTGAGCATTTTGTTGGTGACCCCGTCGGGCCCAGGGGCAGATCTGGCGTTGAGGGATGCGAGAACCTGCTTGACCTCAGCCACGGTGAAATCCTCGTCCATCGATGGCGCGTCGCGCCCTTCGTACTCGAGAAACTGGGGGGGCAGCGGATCGTCCGTGGCCGCCAGGTACTTGTCTATGAGCTGCTCCATGACCGCCTCATCTGGAGCCGAGTCGGTGGCCAAATGGACAGCTTTCGCCAAAGCTCTCTTCTGGTTGGACTTGGTGTTACCATCGTGTAGTAGGTACCTGAGGAGTCTCCAGCGTTTACCGGTCTTGAGCTGGCCCTCCACCGAGTCGCACAGCTCATCCCATTGCTGCTTGCATAGCACCTTGCAATGAGCCTACATCGTCTTGTTGATTTCGGAAATTTTCTTGCGTAGTCTTCTGTTATGACGCTGAGTCTTCTATCGTGCGAGTAGTGCCTGCTTGGCTTCCAACAGATGCGCGAGCCTACTGTCCATCCTGTCCACCTCCAGATCGGTTGTCACCTCCTTGGCGGCTCTAGCCACATCTTCTTTTATCCCGTCGCACCAAGAGTCTAGGTCCGTATCCGGGGTGAGGGCGCGCTCGGAGCGGTTGGCTCGGAACAAGTCCCCGTCAGTGAACTTAAAGGTCCTCGGCTTGTTACGGGCAACCTTGATGACCGCTTCGATGATGCAATGATCGCTACCGAGGCCCATGGCTGTGTTGGTCTACTTGAAGTTTTCCATGTTCTTGACAAAGGTAAGATCCAGAGTTTTATCTCGGCACACCGAGTTCCCTCTCCTGGTCGGAAAGTCTTTATCGGTTACCAGCGTAAGATCTTCCTCCGTTGCCGTGTGCCATATGTTTCTACCTTTCTTCATATTCGTGCGATAGCCCCACGCCTGATGCTGGGCATTGAAATCCATCATGACGACTAGAGGTTGACAGCCGGCAAAATGCACGGCCTTCTTGAGAATACCACCAACCCTGGCTCTGTGAACGCTAGGTCTGCAGTAAACATTGAGTATGAAGATACTGTTTCTTCTTAAGCGCCGCTTAGGGGGGTCTACAAGGAGTTCGGTCATGACGTACTCGACCCCATTGTCCGCGGGACCGAGGTCTCGCTGAATGCACGTGAACATTTTACTAACCAGAGTAGCGACCCCCCTTCCCCCCTCAGTGGGAGCCACCGTTAGGAAACCGGGGAGCTTGATGAGAGATGATGTGATCATTTCTTGTAAGGCAATTACTTGGGGTTTATCCTTTACACTTTTTAGGTATTGTCGAAGGGTCGCCCGTTTGCTGACGAACCCTGCGCAATTCCACTGCCACATTATGACCTTCGTTCCGTTATCCATGTTTGGGCTTGGATTGCGAAAGTGCCGCCTCCAGGATGGCACCCTCAGTCGGTGAGGCAATGACGCTGTGCAAGTTTGAGACTTGTGATGTCGATGTGCTTGGCAAAAATCCGTGGCTTGTCCCCTCCAGCCGAAGTATTCTCGCGCTGAGGGCGACCAGGTCCAACTGGGGGTGCGCGATCATTTCTTGTACGTGAGATAGACCTGTCTGAATGTTGGAGATGGCGTTCTTGAGCTCCGAAAGGAGTTCTACCATCTCGTCTCCCCTTGAGTCATCCAGGGCGCGACGCTTCACTGCAACTGTCTTGGGGGGGGGGGGGGGGAGGGGGGCGGGCTCCGCCGTGCCCATGGCCGACGAGCATGCGGCGGGCTGAGGAGCCGGCGGTGTGAGCGCTAATCTTCGTATTTCGGCCATCTCGGCGCCTAGCCGACTTATTTGCTGCTTGAACTGAGCGTTTTCTTTCCTAAGTTTATCATTGGCACGCCTAAGTTCTTCGAGATCGTTCGTGAGACGCACGATGCAAGTCTTGGGAGTTGGACGCCTGCGTTTGGTTGCCACGGACTCTATCAGCCCACGTTAGAGAGGACTTGCCTTTACCGCCGGTGGGGGTCTTGGATCGTGTCCTGTTGGACGAGTCGCTCCCGGTGCGGGACTTGGAGCATCCTCTGGAGCTGGAGTGCGCTCGAGAAGGTGACGTGGGTTGCGATCTTGAGGCAGAGCGACTTCTGGAGCCCCGTCGACTTGTGGATCGGCCTCTCGAGCGCGAGCGTCTTCGGCCCCTAAGGCTTGGGCTGGATGAGGCTTGCTGATCGGAGGATCGAACGATCGACGGTGTGGGGAGCTGCTCTTGCTGTCTGGCACGCTCGAAGCGTCGTCGGCGAACGATGTACGGCGTCTTAAATTTATGCGCACATTCTTTACCCGCGGTAAGGTGCGGACCGCCGCAGATCTTGCATTTTGGGGTGCATTGATGCTGGTCATCGGGGTTTTGCAGGCCGCATCCCCGAATCTTCACGAATCTTCAGTGAAGAAAATTTGACATAGCGATGTCGTTTACGTGCTGAAAGGACTCGACAACCATATAATGTCACGGAAAATTTTTAATATAGGCAAATAAATCTATTTTCCACGGCAGCTCCGACTAGCCAGTGCCAGAGCGATCGGCGGGTACCCACGTTCTATTCATGTCGGAACGGGGCAGTGTCTGGCTATTAAAACGAAAATTAAGTTTTGATCGGCGTAATAATGCATCTTCAATGCGTACACGCCACTTTGACGCAGTGATTTTTCACGGTTTTTGGGCGTCAGGTGACAGACAGGCGAAGTGGACGCAGCCCGAAAATTTTTGACCAATTGCGGATGGCTGATGGTAAAAAGGCATAGAATCGAAAAATAATATTTTTCTGTTGTTCGGTCTCACATAATAGTCTCGCGGTTTTTTAACAGCGGAGCTGTTCAAGCCGAGCGTTAGTCCGTAACCTGCGAACAGAAATTGTGGGCCGATCCTGGCGGTAAGGCAGAAAGGGTCCAAGCGCAATGACACATACCTCTGTGAACTGGCGAAGCTGAGCCTGGTTATGTCTAGCTAAGCATGGTTGGGACTACTTAAGCTTAGTCTGCCATCGATAGACAATCGATAGTCAACCAGCAGCTAATCGATAAATGATCAATAAATTCCGGAAAATGCTGGGGATGACTTGGTAGTGCTTAGCCTAGCTCAAAAGCCATGCCAAGCTAGGTGCCCATCAGCTCCGCTTTCTCTGTTGCATTGCGCCTCCCGTGCAAGCTACGCTAATATTTTTCCGTTACGTTGCGTGAAAGACAAGTGAAGTTGAGCAATCATGGAGGCCTGATTGCAAAAATAGAATAGAAGCAGTTTGGAATAGCTTTTCGTTAAAGTGCCCCTGATGCCTTCGTGTGCGGTGTATTCTCGGCGCAATTAGTTCGCGTTGAAGCTAGAAGTAGCACGATGGACAATTCGCTCGCTCTTGCTGCCGCTCTCCCCCACGCCATCGTTCTGACAGCGAGTGTCCGCGCTTATCGAGAGAGATGTGTTCGTGTGTGATTGTGCGCGCGTGACAACGTGCAGGTTAATTTAGTTTGTAAGCGAATGTTTACAGCAGTTTATGCAGCTGATAAAACGACTAACCTTAGTTTGCACAGCTGTCTAATAACTTTCTGTCGCAATCAGTGATTCGCCTGTCGGGCGAAATTGACCTTATTGTTAATATTATTGTAGTTAATATTATTATTACTTATAAGCTCAAGCCAGGCGCAATACACATACAAGTTTCGAAAACAGGCGCAGTTCTGTCTTCTTGCGACTGAGTGCCGATAATTTTTTCGAGCAAATGGGGCACAGCGTGTAGTTTACAAAAAGCAGATTGGTGTCTGCCACTGCGGATACGGAGGCATAGACATGTTGTAAATCCGGTTTTCTATTGGATGGCGCAGATCAGCACGCAGAACGAGCGTTTCTGGTGGTGGGTCGATTCCTTGTTGGAAAAATGGATATATTCTCTCGCGCAAACCGTTGCTTTAAATGTGAATTCAAAGTACAAGTGCCCAAAAATGGTGGTATTAGGTAGTGTGCGCTCTTTCCCGTCTCTTGTTGTTTTCTTCCTGTTTGTTTTGGGCAGCGTCTCAATACATTAACATAACGTTACTGTCTCGTTCGATGGAAACACCTAAACATTTTTGCAGTAGGTAGAGTCATCTGCGTTCGGCGTTCTTGGAAGTAGTCCCCTTCTGAGGTGATCAAAAAGCACAGTGCTACTTCATCTTTCTTTTCCTTTTATTAAACGTGCGACATTTAACGGTAGTGCGCGAAGGCGAGTATTACAAGCCTTTGCGCTGTATCCGTTTTTTGTTGAAAGTTGCACACGTGGCTCCACTCTCGTGCCATGACATGAACTGTCAGGGTATGGTCATTTATCGGACAATGCCAGGGCTACTACTTTTGTTTTCTCGCCAAAAAACCGTCCCAGCCCCCTAGTCGGTCAAATAACAGTCACAACCTTACCACAAACAAGACAAATTGGCTTCGTGCTTTTGAAAGCGGATAGTGACAGTCTATCAACTCTGTCTTTGGATCTTAGCACTTGCTTTCTTTCTAGCCCATGCTGCGCTAGAAAAAAGTCAACAGAAAATTTTTTTTTCAGGTTAGGCATTCTTTCAGGCATTCTCAATATGAAGTTGTTAACATTTTCGACAGTATTCGTCTTCTCCCGCAATGCGACGTGTGTGGCGGCATTGTGTACAGCTTCGGGAAAAAAACGGTCAAATACGATATTCAGCAGCTGATTGATGCACTTTCGTTAAATGCTAAGCGCTTTTTGAGTGCCATGACACCATTTACACACCCTTATGTTGTCATTTTCTTGGCACATGAAAAAATTGTGCTCTTCAAATCAATGTTCAATGGTGTAAGTGCTGCATTGATTTGCTTCTTTTATTTAATGTACTAAGCTTGAAAATGCCGCTAGTCAGACATAATAGAGCACAGAGAAAAGGCCCAACTGCACGCGGCATGGTCTTATCCTTACAATAAATTCGCTAACGAGAAGGTCATGAATCCAACTACAAAATGATATCTCGCACCAAAGGGATGAGGGAAAAACCACTAGGACACACTAAGTTCGACAATCTTATTGTTAACAGGTGATTCAAGGGTGACGCAAGGCGACAGCTGTTGCATATGACGGCGTGCATACGACTAGACCATCAATAGAATAACATGACTTTAATGAACCAAGAACCAGTATGCAGGCCATGCGGTAAAACTTTATTATAGGAACACATTTCAGCATTGTTCGTACAACTCAACGCTTGAAGCCTGTGTATATTTGCGGCGGTACGTATATGTTTTATTGCTGCTTGGCCCACTTTGGTTATTAGCCTGCGTAACAACGTGACTAAATTTCGCCTCATCGCACGCACATTTAAGCCTTCTTGAAAACAGAACCAGAACGATTCACTCACTGGAACAGCCTTTCATTTATTTATCACACAGTCCCATATTCGCTCGAGGAGGATTATAGCGGGGAGGATGTATACACGCATTAAAACTTTTTTCAAGGTAACATTATAAGAAGTGATACCCAAACCAGACAAGATCTAAAACAGAGAAACAAAGCACCAGGGGCCGAATTCACGAAGCTTTTCGATCGTAAGTGCTGCACCACGATTGGCTGACACCTGCTTCTGCGAACAGTTTTAGCGTGAGAACGTTTTTCTGAATCTGGCCCCAGTATGTAGCATTCAGTAGTTACAATGAACCTAAAAGAAACAGATATTGAAATTAAAGGCGTGTAAAATTGTTATACATTACCAGGAATTTGGGACATCGCCGAACAGCGCCTCTAGCGGCCGCCTCTGAAAACATACGCGTTTTCTATGGGAGAGCGTCGTTTTTTTTTCAAATAACTAATCATAGAAGCCATCTTTTTAAATATTCCCGTGGAAATAGGCTCTAGGCGCTTAGCCCGAAATATCATGCAAGTGGTACCATTACTTACGGCAGAAAACGCGCTCCAAATTGCGGGCGAAGTTTCAAGTATGGCAGTCTATTGAAAAGCCAAAATTTTGGAGGCTTTTTTGGCCAGTAAAAAGCAATTTGCGATGAACCTATTGCATTGACTAACGTATTCCTGGGGATTTATCAACTTCAATAAATCAGCTTTCAGCTAGTTGCAGCAGCAGCTCTTGAAATGGCAAAGAAGTCATTCCAATATCACAGTTTTCATAACATGGTCGCGGAATTTATTGTGGTACATACATAAACCTAGTTTTCGCTAACTGTAGCGCTTCGAAATGGTAGCCGAGCGTGTTGAGCGACCACAGATCAAGATCACTGATACCACGATCGTGAGTTCGCAGGTTCGAAGCCAGCTTCGCCGCGCTTCTTCTTATCACTTTGTCGCTGCTTAGTTTGGCGGTTTTCCGCCATATTCCGAAATGCAGGTCATTTGGTTACGGTTCTTGTTTGGTTTCTTTGTACTGTACCAACGTCTTCCTAAAAAAATAGCTGGCTGGTTTCGAGAACATGCGACCGTGCTTCCAAACATCTTTTGCGCTTTAGGTATATTGTATTTTGGAGGATAAACCCAGGTAACGTGTTTTGAAAGTTCATTTCTTTCTTAAGGTGAATATTTATGAAGACATTACTAAGAAATATTTTGCCTTTTCAGCTATGTCTTGGGAAAGGCGTGTTTGTGCGACTCTTGTGCGGCTCGAAACGTACCACAAAAATAAATAGCGTCCAGTGTGTGCAATTAAAAGACACAGAAGTAGAAAAGTTGGCTGCAGCCCCAGACGTAGTATCTTTACAAAGGAATACAGTTGGAGCTATTTGACTGAGTATATTTGCATTATATCAAAGCAGAATTTTTGCGTATACCTGATCTTCGGTGCAAATGATGGCTGTCCGAATTATTGCACAAGCTTGTTTGCTTAGTACAAACCAGTACCTCGAAACATAAACATTCTACCCTCAATATGGAGCGCACGCTTCTTATCATTTGAACCATTCCCATATACCTTCACAAAATTCCAGAAATACTAAAGGTCTTAATATCCTTTTACCCTTTTACCACAACTTACGCAGAGGAGTATTGGAAATTATGCGAAAAGACTCTGGGAGGTGTTAATGTAGCCTGTCGTGTAAAAATAGAGAACGACTCCAATCACAGACCACACCCTTTTTGAATTATGCCCACAAAGTTGTGCAAGAAGACATTGTTTTCGGCTACAATTACCGAAGTTGCCATATAGCATTCTGCTGTTCTGTTCTTGACTAACTCTATTGCTGAATCAGGTCACAGCACCATGATATAATTACTGGTGCAATTCTTTAGTAATTCTGTGAGAATATTCTCCTACCCTAAATTTAACATGTTTGAACAATTGAATAAACATGAGAAAGGATCGTGACGGTTTGCAGAAATGTTACTTTATTAGAATCGTTTATGACCCATATAGGTACGGTCGTTTTGTCATGATCACGCCAGCGTGCACTGAGCATCATTTATCATTTTGTCTACTGCCTATAAATAAAATACAAAAGTGTCGTTCTTTGTGTGTGAGTAGCACAATGGCAGCTGAACCTTTCATATGGTCCCACTAAGCCAAACCTTCTCTTTTCTGCCATGGTGCCACAGGACATGTCAATTTCACACTTGATTTTCGCCCTTTCAGTTTCCTAGAAAGCATAGCGAGGTACACAAGACGAACAGGCGAAATTTTGAAGTAGTCCTGAGATTTGAGTAAAATTTCATAGGCAATGTTATTATCCTTTATTTGTTTACATATTTATTACACCTCATTGGTGATAATAATGACGTTCTACATAATAGTTCAGTTCCACTTAATACGTCATGTCTGTGATGGCTGTCCTGAAAATTAACCAGGTGTAAGCATTGCATGACGTTGGCTGGAAGGCCATTCATTAAAAAATGTGTGCAGAATAAAGAAAATACAGGTGTTCAATGGCACAGTCAGCATCAAAAGTTTACGCGGCCGAGATCCTGCGAATAAGTTCATTTTCAACGCAGCTACGCTCACAGCCAGTAAAATTATGCAAAAGTTTTGTTTACTCTAGACCAGTATACGCTGTAAATCCGAATGCCACGATGCGTGCCTCAGGCGTAGAAATATAATATTTTTCAGCTTCAGGCGTGCGAAAGCTTTGGACGCTGACTATACGTTCTGAAGGCAAGGCTGCTTTTTAGATTATACGTGATGACAAGCGCCGAGCTCTTTGTGATGGAATATTAGAGCGTAGAATTGTAGAACTTGTGCAAGGTCAGGTGACTTCACGACGCAAACCTAGCGATAGAAGCTCAGCATGCTTTTTGTTTATTAACACTGATGATAAATGAATAGTTAGAGTAAATTAATGTTACTGCCCGTTTCTGGACAGACTCGAGTGTAATGCATACGTTCTATATCACTGAAGGTTCCATGCTAATTCCATACAGAGCATTCATATTCGAATTTTGGCCTGTCTTACGCCTACCGAATCTTTAGCAATGAGAATAGGTAGGCAATTGCTTCTTGGGATGTAGCCGAGGCCATGGTAGATGTGATTAGAATGCGGTATATGTGAGTAGGCTGACTGGGATTATTACATGAAGTACGGCAACGTACCTATAGGTTAAGTCACGGTGGAAATTACAGAGCCCTTTATTGTATATATCTTGAAGTCATGTGAGAGTGTCTCTGCTAAAAAGTTATAAGTTTAATAATATCACAACTGAATAGCCTTCTGTTAAGCTCTTGGTAAAAATATTGTGCACGAAGTTCTATTGTGCTTTAAACTGCAACGTTATCAGCGTTTCCAAAAGAAAGTGACTACAAGTCCATCTTTCTCGGGCGTTCATTTCACGTAGGTACCACTGCCTGACTCGTGACCTTTATATTTTTAAATGTGCCCCGATGACGTAAGTTACGTTGCGGAAGAAATAAATACCCTTTCTAAAGAATGAACCATCACAGCTTCCTGACAAAGCGCGGTACGTTGGCGCAAGTCGTCATGTGTGATCACGATAAGAACGACAGCCCGTCGTTAAAAATGACTTGTTACTCCCCGGTTTTTCTTTTTTTGTCAAGGACGCGACTAACCCGTAGAAGGGTAATCCCGACCTTGGCATGATGCTTGCGACTTTTCTGGTTCCGGACGAGCACGTTCTTTCTGTATAATTCAGGCGCCAGGCATCGAAAGGCTTACACCTTTAAAGAGCGAAAGGCTTTCACAGTCACTTCGGTAGCTCCACGGAAAGCGCGGACAATCAGTCCACTTTCAGCATAAGCGCTCTGACCCAAGACACATATTTGCGAGAAAGGAGCTCCTATATTATCCATAGCGAGAAATGTATCCACAAATTACTCCTCATTATACCGATGTGTTTATGAGCCGCACTCTGGTGCCTGTATTCCGTATTATGACAAAAAAATATAGTTTGTGCAGTGTCAGTAGCCTAAACGTAAAACAGGAAATTGAAGTCATCACAAAGGCTGTCATATATCATAAATTGCAAGAAAAAAAACTGAAACTGTACTTCATAATACTCGCAATGCAAACTTTGATGCATGTGATTCATTTCAATTTCCTATCTGTTCCGACCCGCCGTGGTTTCTGAGTGGCTATGGTGTTGGGTTGCTGAGCACGAGGTCACGGGATCGAATCCCGGCCACGGCGGCCGCATTTCGATGGGGGCGAAATGTGAAAACACCCGTGTACTTAGATTTAGGTGCACCGTAAAGAACCCCAGGTGGTCCAAATTATTCCGGAGTCCCTAACTACGGCGTGCCTCATAATCAGATCGTGGTTTTGCACGTAAAAGCCTATATTTTAATTAAATTTTTAAACCCAGATGTTGCTAATCGTAGTGTTTAAGGGGAAATAAACATGCACTCTTAGCGCGCGCAGAAACTACGCCGGTTTCTAGCGAGGGGAGCTTCGCGCCGAGACGCAGGAGACCCCTTCAAGCATTGACAGTGCAGTATGCTGCCGGCCGAAATATACGGGCGGTGGGGTGAAACTCGGATGTGGCGGGGGCTGCCGTTGCAAATAATTGGATGTGACGGACGTTCGCACCGAAGATTAAAAAGATTGTTGATATTAAAGGGATAGCTGTGCACTATGACGTAGCCAAACATGGCGGGTTTATTGGTGGATCATGAACGCTATCACAGAGAAGGTTTACTGCAAAGAATTTTATGGCGGGTAGAGGCGCGGTGGGGTTTCAAGCAATAGCCCTGTGGCGGCCCATGCGCAAAAAATTGTACCTTAAGTATCCTTACGTGATTTGAATGCGAAAGCATTATGACTTCTCTTAGTCATTACCAATAAAGACTTCTTAAGTATTACAACCTGTTTTGCGATCCTTCCTTCGCTTTCTTTTCTCTGCGTTCATTAATCACCAGACCACAACCATTCAGAACTCATCGCCAAGTAGCTACAAATTAATATGGTGATCCACCTTAATCCACCTTAACCAAATTTAATTCATTGTAATTCAGTTTATTTCACCTTAATTCACTTGACTCCACCTTAAGTCACCCTACTCTAACTTGTAACTTTAATTCGCTTCACTGTAATTCACCTTAACTCACAACAACTACCCGTAATTACTACTAATTACCATTGTCATACCATTTACTACTTTCTCTATTACTTCTGATTTCATTCAAGACGCTGATGACTTCACATTGACTTTTGATACCACTCGTTGTGGACGACGCCAGCTTTTCTGCCTCATAGCTCATGTAATGCTTTCGCATTAATGACTACTGTAGACGACAACGGTCCGTCTGTACGGCACAGAGTGAACAGCTTTCCCACTTTCATTGCGATTTGCGTAGCGCGGTGCATGCGTGGCGTCCCGTCATGCTCAGAGTTGGTGCAGATAGCGCAGATAGTTCTTGCGAGCGTGTATACTGCTCGAGTGCACGCGATAGGAGCGAGACCACTGCTCCGGCCTAAGCGGCCAGATGTGCTTCCTGACGCCGTGGTGTGATCGCGCTGTTGCCGGTACGGATGGCACAAGAGCTGAAGCAAGTGGTACACCGGCGTTGTTTCCTCCATGTTCTCTGCTCTGTGCCGAGTAGAACGACTTATATCACTTGTCACGGCGTGACGACGCTCGCCCAACGACGGTGCCGGTGGCGCGAGGAAAAGAGAGGCCCAGCGTATACAGGGGCACTATCCCTCACCAGTACACGGGAGCCCAAGCCCAGGGTCCACTAAAGTTTGCTTAAGAGATTTAATAGTGGAGATGTGGTTTATGGTAAATGAAAGAAAATCACGATAAGTAAGCCAGAGAATGTTGATTCCACTATCAATCTGCATCGAAACACATGAAAAATTTTCTATAATCGTAATGGAACATTCGCATCACTTATGCTAAAACACTGCGTTGGATCTCATGTATAAAGCGTTCATTGTTGTTGTACTTCCGCTATAATAATTATTTAATAATAATGTAATAGTAGTAGCGGTAGGGGTAGTCCAAAACAAAACGACCAAAACAACCACCGGCGCCGGGAATCATTCTGGTTTTTGTCAACAATGTCTTTTTCACGGTCGAATAGACATTTCGGCACGCACATTGCGAACTCGGGCCGGATTTTGTCGCAACGCCCTTGGCATCTGGACTCACATAACGCAAGGAGCCCCATCCGAGCACAAACTTTCAAGGGTTTTTCGATAGCGAGCGGGTGCGTTGCGGCATCTCGCAGCGGTCGGGGAATCTACAGAGCGCATGGAATTCAATTCCGGAATTTATGGGTATAAAGTTCTCATAAACTTATGACGCGAAAGGTGCACTGACATTTCCAAAGGCGTGCTTTAGATTTTCAATTCTTGAACTTTATGGGTTTAATGTTCTTATAAACTTGAGCTAACATGCGCGCACTGGAGCCCTCGTGTCCGAGCCGTTTCAGAAATGGAAGCCCGCGCTCGCAATCTTCCACACACACACGAAAATACTAAATATGAGCGTGACTGCCAGCTGGCAGCTGATAATTTTCGCCAAACATTTTCAGTAAGGGCGCCCGATGTGATCAATCAGCTGGACCAGGGCAGGCAAAGTAAAATAAGAGAAAACAGAAGAAAGTTAACGGCCTATTACTAAGGTGGTTCTTTTTTTTTGCGGACAACAAGGTCTGGCACTCCGTGGCCATAGGGACAGTGGTCCTATGGATTTAAGCAAATCCCCTCAGAAAATATTGGTATTTTCAGAGCGCTTCTTCATTTGCGAGCTGATTGTGGAGATACATATCTGAAGAACCATTTGGATGTTGCCCGAGTAATACCTCGCATTTGAGCCCAGATGTACAAAACCAAATTATAGAAATTTGTGGTGAAATTATCAAAGAAAGCCTAGATGCAGAAGTAAATGGTGCAGGCTGCTTTTCCATATTTTCTGACGAAACGACGGATATTGCCGGTATCCAACAGTTTACTGTTTGTCCAAGGTACCTAAACAAGGATGCCAACGACATCGAAGGAGTACTTTTAGGTTTTAGCACCGGAATAGATGCCCTCTCTCATTGCGACTGCAGGTTCTATGCAAATGTGTAGAAACGGCCTCAGATTCTAGCAAACTACTTACGCTCTACAATGTCTGAGGAACACATGGTTAGGCAGGCAAAGTAAAATAAGAGAAAACAAAAGAAAGTTAACGGCCTATTTTTGAGGCGGTTCTTTTTTGCAGACGACAAGGTCTGGCTCGACAAGGATGCTGACGTCCACAGAGACGTCGGCATCAACGTGTCCGAAGTCATTGACCGCTTCACTAAACTTCCCCGCCGAGTGAAGTTTGTCGTTTAGATAGCGAAGCGGCAAAAATCAATGCAAGTAAAGGTTCTGTTCCTTCAGGACCATAAACGCGTAATTATGAAAACGTATGACTGTTCATTAGTTTCTAAAACTGCAGAAATTATCGTCGCTTATTCAAACAGGTAGCATCATGATCAAAATTATTGTGTGAAAACTAAAACTACAAGGACATCAATAACCAATTTTACCGACCTTGTTTATTGAAAGCCCGGCCCTCGCGGCGTTTTCCAGCAAAGACGCTCGGATATTGGGTAGTTTAACTTGCCGCATCATCTTTGGATTTTGTTTGGTCTTTTCTTTCCTTTTTAGCTACCCGCTTTTACTTCTTTTTTTTAACCGAAGCAATACCGTTCCTTAATTTTGGGTGCAGAAAATTTGTCGCCGCTCTGCAGGCCGTTAAATTACACATTTTCGTACTGATTTCTGCATTATTCCTCTATTATCTACCCATATGGGGCTGTCACGACCGTCGCATGGCCCAAGTGCATATCACGAGTTACTTTCAGACATAGCGCAATTAGAAAAGGTGTTCGGCTTAAATGTAGCAAATTTTCTTTACAAAGCCACTAATTTACTTTGGGTCACCAAGTCCTCACCATCATACCAACCGTTTATTTCAGTCAACAAACCCTCCGATTTATAAGGTGAACAACGTACACCTGTGTCACGCCCCTTTCCCATGCGAGGTGATAAAAAGAAATCTAAAAAAGTTAACAGTACTATCTGCCTGAGGAGACAGAGTTCAAATAGTTCAGTTCGGCACTGTGCAAAAGAATTGACGCTTCGCTTATACAAATATCCGAGTTCTTGTGGATGTAGAATGCTTCTAGAGCCACTCGAGCCGTGTAGCTTGTTGATTTGCCTAAGATAGTGGTCTCATAAAATCGTGCATCGCAACCACACGTAATGATGTGGGCAACCAAATGTGCATACTTGTCCTCTTTTTTCTTAACTTTGAGCGCATGCTCCCTGAGACTGTCGTTTATGCACCGTTCGGTTTGGCCGATGTACGCCCTCCCGCACAACAAGGGGACGGAGTATACCACGCCTGTCGCACACCCCACGAAGCGGCTATCTTGGCTTGTTTGGCAACCTTCTTTCCTGTCACCGCAAATTCGAGGGCAGAGCCTGGATAGCTTATTAGGAGCCGCGAAGACCACAGGAATGCGATGCCTGTTCGCGACCTTCTTCAGGTTGTGCGAGACCTGATGCATATAAGGCATGGCTACGGGTCTCGCCATCCATCACTGGGTCTCAGCCCTTTCCGCTCCAGCTCTGTTCTTTACCCTCTGCAGGAGAGACTCGGCCACCGCAACAACAAGCAACAACAAGCAACTCAAGGAATCCCGCTGCTAAAAGGCGACCAATCTGATTCTCAAATCTATGCTGCATTGAATGCGGGCATGACTTACGGAGCGCAGCATCCATACATTGTAATGCGATGCCCCTTTTTACTATTTTAGAGTGGGCAGAGTAAAAAGGCAGGGGACACTTCTTAACCCGTGGGAGGTACTGTCAGCAAACATGGCCTACACTAAATTTTAGCCTGAGATCCAGGAATTGTAACCAATCAGTTCCAAGCAATTTATGAGTGAAATTTAAACCCTGCCCATCTTGAATAAAAACATCTAAAATACTCCCAGGGGCAGTGAAACCGTCCTCTTTCTTTAAAAGAATTAAAAAGTCATCGACGTACCGAAACACTTTGAATACCTTCTCCCCATTAAAAGCCAAATCAAGCACACTACCCAAATCAGCTAAAAATATGTCGCATAGAATCGGAGCCACGCAAGACCCAATACACACTCGTCTACGTTGCAGAAAAGGCTGCTCGTTTAAAACAATAAATGTTACACTAAGATAAAATTCTAAAATCGTTAAATTATGAACCGACAAGCAAGGAGAGTTTTGGAAATCGCATTCGCCACTCTGTTCAATGCACTTCCTAACAGCAACTAAAAGCTTATCTTGAGGTACTGAATAAACCAAGTCCTCAACGTCGACAGACAAGCCATAATCTATACTCTCGTTGTGTTTCACATATTCGGTAACTTCTTCAAATCTTCTCACGCGAAAAGGATCAACAACCGTGAGTCACTTAAGGCTCTTCAGTAAAAACTGACTAACATTCTTTTGCGAAGCCCCCCCTTCGCTCACAATGGTTCTGAAAGGGACATCTACCTTATGTGTTTTTGCAGAAAAGAAAACCTTCATACTGTTCCCCTTACTATTTCTAATAGCACTAGCAAGATCATTCAATTCCAAGTCCTTACAAAATTTGATGAACTTAGTCTTAACCCTCACTGCACTTTTTTAAACAGCCACAAAGTTCTTGTCCACTGCCGCTTGGGCTTTTTCATTGAACGTGCCTTTCGGCATCACAACAAATCCACTTTCCTTGTCAGCTTCTAGGAGAACCAAACTGTTCTGCCAAACTGAAAGTAACCATGTTACACCAACTAGCCTAGCAGGCGGTCCTTCGGGAACATATCACGATTTCTGTGATCATAGTTTTGTTCTGGCCTGAATCGTCTGTCTTTCTATGCGTAAAGTTACTACTATGTGTGACTGCGCAACATGTCTATTTGTCTTGTTTGACGCATTACATACAGTGACGTTTGTTTAAATACGTGGATTTATTGGATACTTATACATATATTTAAACATCTTGCTGCTTGGCTTTGTGTATACAAACAGTGCATTTTGTTACCAGTGACACTTTTGTGCCCTTTATCAACTTGTATCTTCGCACTTGCATATTCCATTCTATTTTCGCATTTCTAATGTGCATGTTGCAGAACTCCTGCTTCTTATATGTACTCACTGTTGCGACTATATTATCGGTGTAATTGCAATACACGCCCGGTAACAACTGCTGATGCGCAATCTATTACAACGAAGAACAGCGCCATTGAGGTTTTTTTCCTGGCCGTTGCATATGTACAGTCACGAGCAAAAGTTTGTGGACCAAAGGTATGGTATGATGGTATGATAAAGCTTCATTATGGTCCCTCGGAACACGCGTCATCACGTAGCGGGCCGCTACCACGTTGGTACAGAAAGGCCGAGCCTCTCTGCTGCCACGATTTTATTTTTTTCCTTCGAAGCCTGGGCATTCCGGCTGTAATCAAGAGGATGGACCAGTACCAAGAGTGATGGACCAGTACAACGCATTAAGCCAATTCGGGGCGGTGCAGCTGCGCTTGAATATATTTAAATTTTTTGCTGATACCATGGTCTCCAAACTTCCGCTCGCGACTGTACAAAAAAGTAAACGAGGTTGTTTAATGACAAAGATTTATCAAAATATTTGTGCTCAACTTGTTCTTTTCATGGCCTTTATGCTTTTCGCACCAGCTGTATGCACTGCTTTGCTGGTTTGGAACTGATATTTTATGATATTCTGACGTTCTAAATTTCGTGTGATATTTTCTTTGCTGATTAAATAGACAAAAAAAAACGCGGAAGCATTGATATCAGTTATTTCTGCCACTATTTTTGGGACATATGAATATATTCTTTTATGAAAAAATACATATTTTACTTGACAGTGGGTAGCACTCAGTAGTTTGTTTGCAGCCTCTAATATACAATGACATTGGTAATGGCAATGCAGTTATTATTGATGTATTTGATCCCTCGACCAATTCTATAAGGAGGAGGCCGCGCTGCAACGTGATCCCCCCCCCCCCTCTCCAAACAAAATTTCTGGCTATGCCACTGTGCAGACAAGCAGGTCTTTGAGCACTGACCAGTTACAAATGATTTACTGCATTTACATCCGTCGCTTACCAAAAGCTTAGGAAAGGTGTTCGGCTTAAATGTAGCAAATTTTCTTTACAAAGCCACTAATTTACTTTGTTCACAGGAACCTCCCTGAGAAAACTGACGTCAATCCGAGCATTTGTTGACGTGATTTTACTCTTTGCGGTGTCGGCCATTTTCGTTATGGCGCGGTTTCGCCAAGGTCACTGCCAATGGCACCAAAAATACCCTTACAAAAATGAGTTTAGACTGTCTGTAGATTGTCTATTGACTACTTGTAGACAACTTTGCCTTTTTATAGATTTTGTTCTTTTGTTGATAAATAATCTATAGTCGGTCTACAGAAAAAAATTGATAAGTTGTCTATTTTTGTCCACTTCCTGTCTATAGACTATCTATAGAAAAAAGTTGATACAGTCTCTATTTATTCTTGTCTATTTATTGTCTATAGACTGTCTATAGACAAAGGTTATTAAGATTTTTGTTTCTTTTTGTCTACTCCCATTCTATAGTCTGTCTACAGAAAAAAGTCGATAAGATGTTTATTTATTTTTGTCTACTTCCTCTCTATAGACAACCTATAGAAAAAAATTCGATACGGTCTCGATTTATTCTCGTCCATTAATTGTCTATAGACAAAAATTAATAAGATTTTTATTTCTTTTTGTCTACTTCCATTCTATAGTCGGTCTACAGAAAGAAGTCGATAATTTGTTTGTTTCTTATTATGATCTTCCGCTCTATAGACTACGTATAGACAAAAGTCGATACCGTGTCTATTATTCTTGTTCATTCTGTGTTTAAGGACTCTCTATAGGCGACAGTCGATAAGGTGTTGATTATTTTTGTATACGCCTGGTTTACAGATTTTCTATAGGCGAAAGTTGATAAGGTGTCTACTTCTTTTATCTATTCCCCGTCTATAAATTTAGTCTTTACAAAAGTCGTTAAATTGTGTTTTTTGTCTATATTAGCGGTCTATATTAGAGCACTGCACGGGCTCGGGCTTACCCGAAAGCCCGAGCCCGGCCCGGCCCGTGGGCCGAGCCGGACCGGGTAGAACAGTTTTTTCACGGGCTCGGGCACGGCATGTGCTTTTTGACCCGGGCCCGGGCCGGGCTCGAGTTTTTTGACGCGGGCCCCGGCCGGGCTCGGGCTTTCTGGTAATGTGCATGTAACGTGCAGCGAGTTATCCTCGGGCGACTCAACTCTGAAAAAACATTATTTTTCGGTCTCGGGCGGGGTTCGGGCCGGTTTCGAGTCGGGCTCGGGCCGGGCTCGGGCCTAAGGTAAAGGGGTGGCGGGCCGGGCCGGGCAGGTAACGTAGATTATTTCCGGGCCCGGGTCTCGCCATAAAATTTTGATCGGGCTGGGGCGGGCTGCCCAACGTAAAAATGGGCCCGGGCCGGGCCCGGGCTGAAAAAATCGGCCCGTGCCGATTTTTTATAGACTAGATTTATATAGACTAGAGCCCGGGCTCTAGTCTATATACACCGTTTATACGCAAAAGTTTTTCTGTTTGCTATTTCTTTAGCTGATTGCCAGTTTATAGAATGTCTACAGAGAAAAGCAATAAAGGTCACCATGTCATCTCTCATTGAATTACGCAGTTCTTAATTATTATTTTACCAGATAATTAGGTGTTTAAGAGTCTGCTCGCCGAGTTTCATCCAGTATTGCACTGTTTTTTAACATGTAACCTCTGGGCCCGGCACCCTAGTTAGTCGGGAATGCATCCCCGACGATAATTTTTCCTTGCGAACCACACGGATGCGGAATATGTACTTCTATGTGATTGAAATTATTCTTTAATGGTTTCCTATATCCCCCCCCCGATGAACGCTATAGGGTGCGACATCACCAAAGATCATGTTAACTCGAGCGAACAGACCGTATACCGATTGCGGTAAGCTGTGAGATGAACTAAAGGACAGCCGATATTGTAAACGTCTTATTGCTTCAGATTTACTTGCCGTCTATAGACAAAAGTTGTTAAACTCGGCCCAACCCGTGTACGCTGTAACCAAGTGGGGGTACAGGCGGATAATACGGAGCAACGTTTGATATAAGCCACTGGGATTGTATATACTGCTCACATTTCTTCAAAGCCTTTTTGTACAGTTTATTATAGATATGGTGTATATACTTCCGCATTTGTTCACCACATTATAAGACCTCCGTAGTCGCTCTCGGCAATCCCAAGACAGTCTTTACAGTTGTTTTTCATAGCATTACGTTTGCGGTAGTAAAATAAAGAAAAGAAACTGCCGATCCAATCATGTAAATAGATGTTATGAACGCCAGTTTTAGCAAGAAGCGGATTACAAACAGGCATCAAGCTAACAGCACAGAGACTTGTAATGTATATAGCTGACAACGCAGAATTTGCTAGTGTGCGATGAACCGATGTCGCGCATGAGGTGTGCACCTTATGTGTCCTCTGATTATCAGATACTCTTTAGGTTCTCCCCATATCTAGGCTGCATCACTAATATCGCGTGGTTTTTCGCAGACTGATATCCCGCGCTATAAATTCATTAAAGCTTCTCGTTCACTTACAATGTGCGCCAGATACTCTGAGCCCACCCAGTCCTTTCCAGGCGCTATATGCCTGTGCGGCCGAGCATATGCGTGCGTCATTAGTGTATTGATTGCTTTGACATATCACCGGAACAGACAAATGTGCACTAACATGTGCGCAGGTATGTTATTTGGCAGTACGTTGGAAGCTATGCTAGAAATGCACTGCATTACTCATCGTCGTTGGCCATAATGCTAGCGCCTGACTTGCGTGCTAACCGTTTTTACAAATACTGCGTTCACCCAAGTGTGCGCTCTTGCTCCATGCGATAGCCCACAGCGTTTGTAATACAGCGCGCCAAGGCATTTCTTTCTTCCATGGAAAGAACTGAAAAATGGAAGGTGAAAGCAACCGGTTTCGCGCGCATGGAACGCAGAGAGAGAGAGAGAGAGAGCGACCATAAAAAAAAAGAAAAAAAAGGGCAAAGGCGCTCGGGTTTCTCGGAGCACGTACGCCGTCGGCGGCCTCAGCGTTTGCGCATGCGCAGCGGCAGAAACGACGGCGCGCCATCTCTCCGCGTCGATTCGAATTCTCAACGGCTGCGCCAGGCAAGTCAACGCTTGTTGCTGCTGGTGAGCTGCCTGCACCTTTGTGTCTGTGTATTCGCCTCGACTTAGTGGCATCACACGTCAACTACACTGAACGGTAAGTTTTAACGAAGATGTTTTCCGTCACTAGCTCATGACTAGGTGAGCGTATTTCGTAGCGCGAACCGGCTGCATGTAATGTAGGTGACTCGGGCGTACTGTCGATTTGTCGTTAGGTTTGTAAACGCGCTCGGGTTCTCGATTCTACTATAGGGAATGTTTAACGGTAAGCGATCGCTCGCGCTTGTTCATTTTACCGTCATTGTCAATGTCCGTGAAAAAGGAAATACACCATGTTTAACGTGGATACTGAGCAGAAATAAGCGCGGATTGTGTGTGTTAAGCGGCGTACTGTGGGCAGGTCTGGATTTGTGGCGCTCTATCGGCGGCCATCAACGCTGCGCTGCCTGTCTAATAAAACTCATCTAAAGCGCTTTATGTATATACCTCGAAATTGTGCTAGAGTGACGAATTGTCTAAAAGAGACGTACAGTTGAATAAATGCTAGCGTACTCAGATGAAAGGCCATGTTTGCGGGTCATGCATCAGCAGCGTGTGCTGCCGTTTTCGTAAGTCAAAAGTAGGAGTATTTATGGGGCTCCTGGCAACCAGTATAAATATATGTAACCGCAAAAGCTTTCAGAGCACGAAACTCGCGATAAGCCCAGTCAATCGCAGCTTCGCAACTTAACCGAAAGAATTGGAGAACAATAAATTAGTGGTTCGGGGGAAGCACCCTTTACACATTTGAAACTGAAGCCATTGGTTTGAGGAGAGTTTGAGGATTTTCTGTGCTGTGCTCGTGTTGCCATGAATTACGAACTTGGCCAAGCCCTTGTCAGCTTTATTAAACAAGTGCTTCAATTCACTGAATCTAATAGTGCATTTCAAGTGACTGACGTGTTATTCGTTATAATTATAATTATGTATTGGCAGTAATTTGGCAAGCATTAAACCACAATATTTTTTATTGCCCCTAAACTGCGGGTCTCATAGACTGCCAGGGAATTTTCATGAAAACAGCCAGGGAAAGCTTGGAAAAACACCAGGGAAATTGAAAATGTCAACATAGGTATGCTGTCTTGTTATTTCCATACAATGTTTCCAGAGAATCGCCGTCTTAAACATATTTTTGAAGCATTTCACCTCCCCATAAATTACAAATAGGTACGATTTTCTGAAAAAGAAATGAAAGTGAAGCATGCTGACATGGGGCATTTCTTACTCAATCTTTTTGCATTACGTAAGTGTCCTGAACCTCGAAACTCTAGAAAAAATACTTATGTTATAGAGCGCCTTCAATTATTTACTGTGATAGCGTTCATTGTAATGACAGTTTCAGTTTTGTTTCCCAGAAGGTGCATATGTGTCGTGCCACAACACAGAAAGTGCTCACGGGGTATTTCTTGTGCTCATGTGGTATACCTAACTTGCAACCGTGTCAGCATTCCAGAAAGATATGATTATCTATAGGAAACTAAGTGACCATATGGACACAATCAATCCATCTGCCTTCTATTGAAGTTATGGCCAATTATGTATCAGTTAAGAGTACGAGAAAGACATTTAAATGTGTATTAAGGAAAATAAATTACAATCTTTGGCATGATACGTTCAATACTCCAGTCACTCTTCTGAGCATATCATTCCGCGCGGGTATATTTAATTACCAGCCAAAAATGTAAGCAGTCCAACTGGGTAGCCTAGTTTCAGCAACTAATATAGATGTCATTTGGGCTAATTAAGTACATTATGTGTCATATGGCCTTGTCAAAAGATGTAACATACTGTTGCTGGCACCAGCAGCAATTGTAACAGTTTAATTTTTCACCATACGGTAGAGTGAAACATTATGCGATGGTACTGTTTTGTATTGACAAGCAGCCATTAGACATAGTTAAACCGTATTAAGGATTGAGTTAAGTGGTTTGAGCGAATATATTAAGCTGCCTAATAAACGTACAAAAAATACACATTTGTTATTTTTGCCTCACATTGTTGTATCTACATATTTGCAGCATGCACCTGCAGCACCTTCGGAACGGCTTACACGAAGGTCAAGGCCAGCCTGGGAACCATGCTCGCCAAGGGGAAGCAGCTGTAAATATGTAAATATTCTCTTTTGATGATAGCATAAGACATGCATTTTAATAAATTAATGTATTATATCGTTCAATAAAAACTGTTAATTCAATATCGGTGCACTTGTTTTCTTTGTTGCACTGCATGAGTCTGCACTAGTGGAATTGCTTGAAATATTTGTTCCTGCAACATATGAGAGTGCAGCTGGTTCAGGATCATTAATAATCTATTAACATGAATGCATAAAAGCAGATGGGAAGCAACAGGTGCACATGCATAATATACGTTCAAAATTTTGTTGCTGCCATATGTAAACAAAAATTTTAACTAACTTGCAGATAGTAGATTTCATTCAAGCGAATGCATTGCATGCAACTAAACTTTCTTCAATGTGCAATTACACAAATGCTCATGCAGCTTTACATAATAATTCACGGCTGTATACATTTTAGATTTTTGACTGCTTCCATCTGCATGCATGCTTTTCTATGTACAGTTCTCTATGTATATTCCCATATGCATACTGGATACAATAAGTTTTTGTAGACATTTCCAATAAACTGCTTATTAGCAAACCCCAGCAGCGAGTGTTTATAGAATAACATTGCCTGCCGAAACATAGTTGGCAAAATTTGGTGTGTTATCTAGTATATAAATGGTGTCCCAGTAATTTTAGCCAAGCTGGTCAATGAAAATGAAAGGTAAGAAAACAACACGGTGCCAGATATATGATCATAAAAAGACCTACTGGTCAGACCTCTGAATTCACGGCCGAATGCACGCCATAGGTCTTAAAATCGGATCTTATTCCAGCGTCTTTTCTTAATGTTATTTTTCATTGAACAGCTTCACTAAATTTAAGTTAGCTGGGACACCCTGTAAAATTGTAAGGCTGAAGTCTATAGATTAGCTATAGACTGATCTACAGGAACTCTCTGTAGACAGACTGTACCACATTCTACAAAAAGTGTAAGGCCATAAGTCCATAGACAGACTATATACTGGTCTATAGGAATAGTTTATAGTCTGTAGACATTTCATAGACATGTCTACAAAAGTAAAACTATATAGGCCTATAGACTTTTGTCTATAGACACTCTGCAGACATTTGTCTACAAAAGTGAATTTTCATTGATCTATAAGTGAATTATCATTGATCACCGTCTATAATCAGTCTATAGAATCCGACATTTTGTAGACTAGTCTACAAAATGTGTACGGCAATAAGTCCATAGATTGTCCATAGACTGGTCTATAGGAATAGTCTATAGACACTCTATAGACGTTTGTAGATAGTTTATAGACTTATGTATACAAAAGTAAAACTAAATAAGCCTATAGACATTTGTCTGTAGACATTCTGCAGACATTTGTCTACAAAAGTGAATTTTCATTGATCTATAGACCGTCTATAGTCAGTCTATAGACTCAGACATTTTGTAGACTAGTCTACAAATAGTGTATGGTCATAAGTTCATAGACTGTCTATGGACTGGTCTATAGGAATAGTCTATATATAGTCTCTAGCCATCTGTCTATAGACATTTTATAGACTTATTTCTACAAAAGCAGAACTATATAAGCCTATAGACATTTGTCTATAGACATTCTATAGACATTTGTCTACAAAAGTGAAATTTTATTGATCTATAGACAGTGTATAGTCAGTCTATAGACTCAGACATTTTGTAGACTAGTCTACAATTAGTGTATGGCCATAAGTCCATAGACTGTCTGTAGACTAGTCTAAAAAAATGTCTACAAAAAGTCTGTTGACTTCATAGACAAATGTATACACACTTTATATAGACTTTCTACAAAAATTTTTGTAAGGGTATAGCCATGCACCTAAGGCTTTCGCCTTCGAAAAACAGAAATTCCGTGGCAGTGAACATAACTCGACCAGGCACCTGCACGTAAATGCGCAAATGGACTCGTAAACTGAGGCCAAACGAGATTAAGAGTGTCATTCATTCATTCATTCATTCATTCATTCTTTATTATGAGAACACAAAATATACAATCTCAGTAATTCGTCAGCCCGCCAAAGCAAATATGCTTTTGACCGGGACAGGGCAGTGCTTTGGCCTGAATGATACAGTTTCAGGATATGCGACTGCATATCCTGAAAAATGCGCCCATCGCGACCATTTAGCAAGCTTACATTATTATTTTAGAATCAGCGGTCGAGAAATGAAGCGATAAAAGGGCATTTTTCCTTTTTTGATTCGATCGGACAAAAAGTTGGACGAGGAAAAGATGGACGGAAGGGGGGGGGCGGAGGTCGCTCTTTCAAGATTCTGCACCCGCTTTCTCGAAGCGGGCCTGAGCCTCTAAACGACTATCAATAGCAGCAACACTGCTAATTCACAGTAGACTAGCGGGCCACTCGTCTTATACGCGCGGCGGTTATCAGATCAGCCATTCCTGATTCGCGCTCGTCCATGCTCGACCGTGACAGCTGTTGGCGTGGTCGTTTTTTTTCGTTTTTCTTTTATTGTGAAAACGTGTATTCTGTTATCGTCCAGTACACTTCGTGCGTCATCGCGCGAATTTCGAATCTTAAAGGTCCCTACGCCACGTGGTGTAAAAGCCGTGAACTAAAGGCGATGTCCGGAATTGCTGGGGTTGTGTGCGTGACGCGAGCGCACGTGTCCGTCAACGTCGGTCACATGGAACACAACCAGTGACCCAAGTTGGCATCAAAGAGTTTCATTGAAGACCAGCACAGACCGAGTGGCACGTACTCAGTGCTACAAGTCCGCGTCAGAGAGTTTCTTCAACTGCGGTACATACCCAATCCCGCATCACCAGTGGCGCATGTCGGCGTTCAAGAGGTTCGTTGAAAAGCGGCGCGTACGCAAGCACTACCACATATTGAGTGACCCCAGTTAGTCCGATGGTTGGTTTCGAACCGTGTTTCGTCAATACAGCAGCCCTAGGCACAGCTCAGTGACACTTGTAGGTGGGAAAACGTTACATGTATGTGTGTGTGTATGTATGTATGTATGTATGTATGTATGTATGTATGTATGTATGTATGCATGCATGCATGCATCCATCCATCCATCCATCCATCCATCCATCCATCCATCCATCCATCCATCCATCCATCCATCTGTACATCCATCTATCCATCCATCCACCTACCCAACCACCCACCCACCCACCGACACACACATACACACACACATAGCCCTGTGAAAGTGCGCGAACTACCTTACGAATGCTAGCACATTACTAAAGCTCACTTTTTAGCTCACCTCTATGGCAGTGCCGTATCCATCACCCCACTCCCCTTCCTGAAATATTTTCGGTCATTGTCGCTCTCTTCAACATTCATCGGGTTGTTGAAAAGCATGGCGGCCCTTAACATCCTTATATTTCTGTTTTTGCTTGGTCTTCGAGGCCATTCACCTACATGCCCTCCCACCTGTGTGTTGTGGCCGTTTCTTAGCTTCCCTTACCTTGCACCCCCGTCCTCGACATACTTTGCCGTGCGCCAATCAGCGTCCTGTAGCGCTTGCCTTCTTGTCCCGTTTTTTGCTCTCTTAATGCCATGTACAAACTAGCCTAAGAGCAAGCTCTCTTAAAGGTTATTAACATAATGATAGTCAGAGACAAGGGAAAGAAAAGAAAGTGGGGGGGCGGTGCTTATAAGTTTCCCAGACAAGCAAGTCGCAATGTTTTCTGAATAATTTTCTTCCCCGTATAGCTTGGTCGAGGATTCGGTCAAGTACGAGAAATGAGAAGCTCGTCGACGACACGAAGGCTTGGTGGGGAGCAACAATGCCTCCAAATTTTATGCACGCGCTTGTTCCTCCTTTACTTGTATGTGGAATTTTTAGCACTTATCCCCCCTCAGCAGTTAGAGTTAACAAGACCCTTAATGAGGTGGAGGCGCGCCATGAGGGGGGTCGCAACGTTCTGTACATGGGAGAGGATATCGCACCCTATGACAACTCCCCCCCCACCCTCCTCTCTATGGACCGCCACTAGCCATCGCATTACTTACACACATTCAAGCTTGCCCTTTAATCCATGTCGCTCTTTCTGAGCCTACCTCCTGAAAGTTAATGTTCTGTGGAAAAGGGTGGAAGGAGGGGGGTGGGGGTCGTGAGAAAAGGTCAGAGAAGGATTTCGACCCCCCCGATCCCCCGTTTGGTTACGCCAATGTGGCACAGCATGCGCGCCGGTTTGGAGCATGTATTTGAAATAGCGATGGCGTTCAAGTCGATTCCAGCAAATCTATAGCGTCCGAGCATCTGTTATCGCAGGCTGGTGGTGTGGCCATTCAAAGCAGGTGTCGGTTTCACTGTAGTGTACTAGAATATGGGGTGATATGTTCAGGGAAAAGTCGCAGCTGTCACACTTGATGTCGAAAGCCACGAGATGGCGCTACCAGTGCATGGGCTGGCGCATCATGCGCCGCTTCCGATGCGCTACGGCTCTTTGCATACATCGCGCTTAAGAATCTACTTTTTAATTGCTAACACGTCAATGTTAACACGTCCCTGCTTCGACGGCATTGTGCAAATCATTAACTCTGGCTTCACGGGCGGAGCCATCACAAGTTTCAGGAAATATTATTTCTTCATCAAGCTCTGTATTGCCTGAGCTGACAGCTTTGGCGAAGTTATGAAATGACAAGCAGTTTACATTAATCAGGAAGTGTGTTGATGTGGGATGATCATTTGGTCCACATGATCAACTTCCGAAGTGCTCTAACGGATATTGGCTCAGCCAGGATCCGTTAGAGAACTTCCTGGAAATTCACAGAGAACAACTATGGAAATGCACATGCGGTTCATACAATTAGGTGTCACACATGAAAAAAAAAATGTGTCAATGAAAACCTACTCCTCCGTAGGCAGATATCACGCAAACAGTGCGTGAATATTATGTAAAGAGACTGGCTACTTCATTTCTAGAAGTCGCAGGATAAACAGTAAATTGGATGTAGCAAAAGTAATTAAATACAAAATAATTTTTCCCTAATTACTGAATTGTATAGGTAATATGAAAAGTGAAAGCCAGCAATACAATTATTTTAATTTGATTAGTCATTTATTTTTTTAATGATCATACGTTTCATATATTTGAGTTATTTCAAAGTTGGACAAATAAAATTAATTCAATGATTAAGTAAATAATTACACGCATTCAGCTCTCTGTATTGCGGTGACAACCGCTGTGTATAATTCAAACTGGAATGCCTCAGCGAAAATCAAGCCTTTATTTGAAACAATGCATCGTTTTAACCGCATAAACGCAGAAAAAGAATATCACAAACAACACAAACTTTGACGTGGGCACTAGCGGTGTACAACAGCAGGAATGAGTGACGGATCGACGGATGTTGACGGCGGCACTGCTGTCGCAAGTGTCGGACCTTTCCACACTTGCCACCTCACGGTAATGCATGGTGTGTGCCGCCCCTGAACAGACTACCCCTTTATCGAGCACTTTAGTTTCACCCAAACATCCCAGCCAATTGACATTTCTTCGCTCTGTAGAAAAGAGCGTGTGGTTTAAAATCCTAAACGAGTAATTTTCTTTTCAATTAAATTCTGGGACATTACGTGCCAAAACCACGATTTGATTATGAGGCAGCCGTGTAGTGAGGGACTGCAGATTAATTTTGACCACCAGGGGATATTTGACATGCCCCCAATAACGGGACACGGGCATTTCTGCATTTTGCCCCGGCAGAAATGGGGCCGCCGGTGCCGTTATTTGATCCCGCAACCTCGTGGTTAGCAGCTCAGCACAATAGCCGCTAAGCCACACCGGCGGGTAATTTTCTTTTCCCCTGTGCATATTACAACGTCTTGCATATTTCGATGGCACTTTACCTTTCGCTATTGCCATTTTTCTTATTTCTTGTTTAACTGCATTGTACAAGGATTCACTAATACCATTTATCTTGTTTAATGCTGCTCTGAGTGCCATTTTATAGCATATAATATTCATCTTTTCAAAAGCCGCTAGTGCCAACTTGAATTAGTCTTTAGCAGGTTCAAGATTATATGTTATCAGACGTTTATACAGTTGTGTTTCACTTGGTTCCACCTCTCAAACATTAAAATACAGTCCTACAAAGATAACTGTACTTCGACCTTTCTAAAAAGTGCCGGCAAAAATTTCGATTAATCGTTTAATTGATGAAAAACCCTGAATCAAAAGCGAATAATCGAATAAAGGATAAATTGATGAATGTATAATTGTTAATCGAATAAAAAAATTAATCGACCATCCTTATTGTGTGTCTATCGAAGGAAGTGAGTACGTGCCCAAATAACTTTTGCGCGAAAGTGTAATTATCCTAGGACATCGCCTTGAATCACAAATTGCCTGAGGGGCATTCCGTGAGCTGTGTTCATATGTATTTACATACGCTACGCTTAAATGATGTACAGGATTCATTTAATAAAATTATGATACCGGGACCTTCATACCCATAAGTCGCAATGCGTTTACTTGTCTCAAGAGTTCATTCAATAAAATTTGATGTTTAAAATTTCAGAAAGCAAATGAAATCATGCACCTGAATTTCCCTGAAAAGAATATGCGTTCTTTCCTGGTAACGGGTTAAGCGGCCTTTTTAAGAATTTAGGTAAAGGTTAATTTATGTTTTAAGAATTAGGTTTAGCATTTGTTATTTATCAGCAAACTACGCAAATTTCTAGAGTGTACCACTCCCATAATTACTCCAGAATTATTTCATAGAATTGCTCACCTGACAGTTCTAAAAGATAACTTGATTATCAGGGGCCGAAGTCCTAGTGAAAATGCCTAGAGAAGATCATTTAGTGTCCGGGCCCTGTCCCCAGTATACTTAACATAGTAGTGAAAAACAATGAGACCTCAAAGATAACATCTGCGGTTTCGTGCTTAGCTGTGTAATTACTGCTGTGGTTAATTGGTGCACGCCTTTTCATACTTTTTTGCTGAAACATTGTAATGGTGCATGAGTACAGATATTGTCTTAAATGGTATAATGTTTTTAGCACTTTCGTTCCACATTTCATATCTAGTTAGGTTGCATGTTACACCTTTCATGTGAACGTGGGATACACCAAAAAATTTACAGTAGGCTCGTTCTGTGCTTTAAACATTAGACTTTCAAAGGCAGCCGGAAAAGCGCAGATGCATTACAAATTTGTACATCAATGCAGTTGCTATACTGCCCAGCAACTGCACTGAAAGTGGAAAGCTTTATTTCTGAGCCACTCGTAATCCCCATTACATACTAATACAGCGTACCGAGAGGCTCCCACAGAAAGAACTGTAAAATAGTGGTTTTCTTGAAAACCTGAAAGACATATTGTAAGTGAATCAAACATATGGAACTTTAATAGCTAAATTATGCACTATAATATGACAACGCCGTTCAACCACCTCATTTGATAATTTCATTATATAGAGACCAAATTTGATAATTCCTCACCATGTAAAATTGCGCTTAACGAGCTCGCAGGCTTAGAACCTCTCGTTGAGCAAGTTGGTATCGATTCCTTAAAACTATTTAAGGCACCAATTAAAAGACAGCACACAAGAGAGGACAACGCGACAGGGCGCCATAGAATAGCTCACTATGAAATTATCACTGCAACTAGACATAAACATGGAATTGTGCTGGTAGAAATTCTTGTAATGTTGGTATGACATAATTCGCAGCGAATCAACTCCTCCATGCCAACCTTAGTCAACAGCCGTGAGCTGTTTCCTCGTGCAGCGCTATGGTACATTCAATTTCTAGCTAGTCTTTGCTTCAAGTGACGCTAACCATCCGAGAAAGTTCTGAGAGTGTCATAGAATTTACAAAACCTTGAACGCGCAATACCAACAGAACATTATCTTTAACTGTACAATAACTGCATAAAAAAGTAGCAGTAATTGCTTACCCCGCAAAGTGCTCAGAAATATTATTCCTGTAAGGAGTAAAAATTCCATTCCGACTGTACGCTGAAAAACGACAATTCGCGCACACGTTAGTGCGCAATTTTCTAGAACATGTGTCAAGTTCAAGTCAAAGTAGGTTAAGCTCTCACGACTTTAATAGCTATATATACAGGCGCTCCTTTCCAAATGTCATCAACGCCTTCAGCCCGGGCCTGCAGGCCCTGAACGCGCGGCACTCGGCCGTCTGCGCATTATCACTATAGTCACACCTGCGTTCAGATCATGATGGCTCGATAAGTCGCTGGACACAACTTCGTCAGCCACAACGCACCAATTCAGGGGGAAAAGTCCTGGCCTTTCTCCCATATGATGGCCTTTCCGGCTTTCGCCGTGTCTTCGACGCCGGGAACGTGCGGCCGTTCACCATCTGCGCACCGGAACTACCGTCATACCTTCGTTCAGAGCCTGACGCCTTTACAAGTCACCGAACCCTAACTAGGCCAACTGTGACACCCGTGACGTCGGTAAGCTATATCCACTACACACCACCTGTTATGATCGCGCCATGGCCTATTAGCATGGTTAATAAATTCCTTGCTAGGCTGTGAAATTTTGTCCTTACCTTCACCGACTGGAACTTTCTAAGAGGGACCCTTGCCCACCGAAAAGACACATACGACAGCTTGCTCCTATACCTACTGAGGAGTGAAGCAATACCAAGTTAATATCAAGTTAGCCATGCTTCATCAAGCGATAAATAATCTAGGCACCCGAACGGAATTTCCATGTCTTTCAATTCCCCGCTGTTCCTCCAATTGAATCTTGGTTTCGCCTAATGTTGCTGGGTCATTCTGAGCGTATTGCATATATACATTAAATTTTGACGGACAAGGTATTGCCAGCAAACGCAACTATGTTTCACCTATTAACGCACTAATTCACGGCACAAAAGCTAGGCGTGAACTGACACTGTTTAGTGAAATCTAAAACGAACAGTGGAATAACGCAGGAAATAAAATACCACGTTTCATATTAAATTTCCTGAAATTTTGCTGCTGGATGCATACTAGGGGCACTGGCTATGCGTGGCTAGGTGGTGTTTTATTGCTGCTCGATTTCCTAGAAAGTGCATGTGCCGCTGTTAGGAATGGCGTATATGCGCTAGATTGATATGTATTTAGATGGCGAGCCGTAGACCCCCTTGCGTGCACTTCTCATCAGCGTTAATCACTCCTTCCTACATCGCATTTTGTCTTTGCAGTTCGACATGGCTTGTGGGCGGTGTAGAACATAAACATAAACATTGCAAGACAATAAAGCTACAACTAATTGAATGAGGTGCGTAAACGTAACTATTCCACAGTAACAATTTAAATGTTGCGACGAATTGAGATAAACAGAATTGTGCCCAAGGCATTACGTTATATCGGATGTTTCAGTGAACACTTTCAATTACAAAAAAGCAGCCTGTGGCAGATAGCGCTTTTCTCCCCCTGGAGCTGGTCTACTCCAAGATGCCGACATCACTTGCGCAACAAATTTAAATACATAATCGACTAATTACCAACATTCACTCACAAACTTTTACCTAATTACCTAATGGACCATATTGCAATTTACAAATTGGAGCCGGGAAGTTCGCAAGGTGGATTCACTCGGAATGAATGCTCAGCATGACACCAGTTTCTAGGTATTAGTTCCCGAACTTGGCACAGAAATGCATTGGCGTACCTGTTCTATTTGTGCTTCAATGCATAAAATGATGTTTTCTTAAGTGCAACGATGGTTAATTTTTACCGCAAGTTCGACGCCGCATAACCCATAAACGGTGTTATCCACACAATTCTTGTCGAGTGCCTTGCAGTCTCTCCCACGAGAATTTTTAACTTGCCATATTTGCCATCAGGTATTTAGTTAAAAACGTAATTAGCGAATCTTTGATATTTAGTGGGCTATGCATTTAACTTTTTATGCTAGTATCCGCCTCTTTGAGTACACCAGCTCGCGGAATAGTATTGTGCTCTCTGCGATGGGCAATAAAAAAATATTTTAGAAGTATTCGCTGAAACGCCCTGTATAGCACCTAATTACCCACTTGACTAAAGCTTCCCTTCACACATATTCAACACATGCGTCGGATCTGCTTAAGTATTTTTCATTGTTAGTATTACGTTTCCTTTCATCTTTTTATCAATAATCAATTGTCTATCGGTATGATTTAAAGCATTTTTGTTATTATTGTTATTTTTGTTAATATTATATTATAATTATTCCCCATCCTTTCGACTACGAAATAGTTACTATATCGTTTTTTGATAGAAGGCAATACATATATATTTCAGAGCTAAGGAATATCCTATTGTGAACCAGTGAACCCTCTGATCTTAAAATATGGCCAATTATCTTAACCGCTGCAATGAAGATTTCCTACAGAAAACACTGACATAAACAGAAGGGGAAATGAGCGATGTGCCGTATGTCTTGCCTTCACTCCATGTCAGTGCTTCGTACTGAAAACCTTTCTTGACTTATGCATGCACGAAACTCTGGAAAACACAATCCCTTCGTAATCCCTTCGTAATTATTCCTACTCACAGTTAGCTGTTGAGAAGGGTCCCTCCCCGTATGAGCCTCACAATACGATTTGGAATGCGAGTGCTATCCGATGATGAGCGCAAGGACTTGCTTTTCAATTTAGTTCCGCACGTTTTTTATTCTAACTGGCAGCAAATTTAGAAGAGCTAGGCTAACGTTTAGAGTAGTATTCAAACTCGTCTACCTTTTATATTCTCTAGTAAGCGCACCTGTTAAACTGTGAAGAGGTCACATATTAATAAAAGCATTGGAGGCCTTTCACCTAAGAAGCGGAAGAAGTTTTGATAGAACAGCCGGAAATGGGAGGTTGAGATATGACGTTTACGTTGGAAATCTTTGGAACATGCGAATTAACCTGCAGATAAATATCAGACTATAAGTATTTTGTTACAATATTGTTTTTATTATCATTGGGGCAATTACTGTATTTTAGCATATACCGGGTGTTTAACTTAACTTCAGGCAAACATTAAAAATATAGTGGTATACTTCATGCAAATGATAACGTTCGTTAATCGTTCGTGGTCGTCCTAAGGTAAGTTTTGATTATGTTTACGTGCGATAGGTTATACAGGGTGATGGCTTTAATACTTTACGGAATTTTTAAAAATCGCGCGTAGCGGATAGCATAATTCCTGTCGCTGAGCTGGATTAGTCGAAGAGGCGGACATTACTACCAGGCGAAATCGACAAACACATTCAATTATTTAGCAAAAATTCACTAATTAACTTCTTAATTAGCGGATCATTTTAAGGCACATAATGCAATTAACGAATCCTAGCCTGCCAGTCCGTAAAACGCATCCGGTTCCCCTTGAACTGCCCCAGTACTTTGCCGACCAGACCGACGACCACAAGTCCTGACTTCGTTCTGCTGAATTTCTTCGACTGCAACCTGATGCTGCGACCAACGTCCTCATGTCGCCTTCTCCTCCACTTCAAGATGGTCCCTACGTGGTGTCCCCACTTTGCGACGTTCTCCTGGCACGTCAAATAGCACTACCCAGCTCAATTGTAACTCTTGTCAACAATCAAGCGTGGCTTCCCCTTCTGAACTTTGGTTCGTGCCTGCGAGTGCTTCCTGAGGGTGTATCTCTCGCTTTGCTGTCCCATTTGGAAGGCTGTGGAGTAGCTGCTCTTACGCCCGAACCACGATCCGACACTGCTGCAGCTTCCGACCCTCCTACTTCACGCAACGACAAGCTTACGCCCATGATAGCTACTAACCTACGACCTGCTTACGCCGACGCCCTTCGCCGCATTCTGATGTTTTATGAAGACATCTTTGATTTTGGAAATCGCCCGCTAGGTCGCACCCGTGTCGTCACCCATCCCATCCACACAGGTGACACTCCTCCTATGCACCGGAGGTCCTACCATGGGTCAGCAGCCTGAACGCCAGGTGATCCAAACAGAGGTGGACAAAATGCTCTACAAAGATATTATCGATCCTTTGTGCAGTCCGTGGGCGTCACCTGTCGTTTTGGTTAAAAAGAAGGACAATACCTGGATATTTTGTATACATTACTGTCACCTGAATAAGATTACCAAAAAGGACGTGTATCCGCTTCCGCGTATTGATGACGCACTGGACGGCTTACACGGTGCCAGTTATTTTTCATCGATTAATTTGTGCTCTGGCTACTGGCAAATTGCAGTGGATGAACGATATCGCGAAAAGACCGCCTTCGTCACCCCAGATGGTCTCTACCAATTTAAAGTGATGCCTTTCGGACTGTGTAATGCCCCTGCTATCTTCGAGCGCATGATGGACTCTCTTCTGCGCGGATTCAAATGGCCCACATGCCTCTGCTACCTTGATGACGTCTTGGTTTATTCAACGACGTTTGAGAGCCACCTCCACCGACTCTCAGCTATCCTTGATGTTTTTCGACGTGCCGGCCTACAACTCAATTCTGCAAAATGCCATTTCGGCCGCCGCCAAATACGAGTACTTGGTCACATGGTTGACGCTTTTGGCGTCCAGCCTGATCCTGACAACGTTCGTGCCGTTGGTGAGTTTCCATTTCCGCGTTCTTCTACCGATGTGCGCAGATTTCTAGGTCTGTGTTCCTATTTTCGACGATTTATTCAGAACTTTGCCGAAATCGCTCCTCCTCTCACAGACCTCCTGAAAAAGGACACCACTTTTAGTTGCGGACCCGACCAGTCTGAAGCATTTTCAACGCTTATCAGTCGCCTTACCAATCCACCCGTGTTGGGTCATTCTGATCCGCATGCCTACACTGAAGTTCGCACTGATACAAGCGGCCATGGCGTTGGCGCTATCTTGTCCCAACGACAGCGGGACACCAATCGCGTGATCGCGTATGCTAGCCGTCTTCTTTCAGCACCAGAGCGAAATTACTCCATAACAGAACGTGAATGCTTGGCCCTTGACATTATCTTTCACCGGTGGCCGCTTTGCACCGGCTAACAAAAGTTAAACGATATCGCTTGGCGCAGGACGCGCCTGTATCGGAAGTTTCTAAAACGTTATCGATGCTTCTTTCCGTTGCCTGTTTTCACCGACGCTTATGTTATCTGATTGTATGACCGACGCGAATTGTCTAGAACTTTCTGGAAGACACGCGGGTATGAAGGATTAATCTGGAACCTTCGATGACTCAGGTATAAAAGCCGACGCGTTTCGCCACTGATCAGATTTCGACCATCCCCGACTGTGTTCGCCGCTTTCGTTGTGCTTCGAGCGTAGCTTGCTTTTGTGGGCACAGGGCCGGTATTTTGTAGCGATTACTTTAAAGTAATAATGCCTTTTCGCGCTTATCGCGCTTTGTCAGTGGTCAGAGCGACGGTCCGCTCGCGTTATCAACGGGATCAGCCGGCCGTGAGCGGTGGATGATAAGACTATTCTAAAATAAATCATAAGGCATCGCTACAAAATCGCGGCCCAGGTTCGCCCAATAAAGAATAAGTTTCGTCATACACAGCTTTACGACTTTACTTCAGCGTCACAACTGCGTGACATCTGGTGGAAGTGCTTTTATGGCCTTGTACCGGACTCCCCCGTCTAGCCGTGAACCAAGCCCAAACCGTCCAAAAGACGTCGACGCCTACGCCGACCAGCGAGCTAGCCGTAGGCTATTGAACCTGCTGCCACTGGAGTACGAACCCCTAGCCGACAAGACCAAGAGGACAAAAGTCACGACCTCGGCAGCAGCCACCATGACAGCCCCTGCGCCAACATCTGCAATCGTGATGTAACAACCCAGGGAGCCGCCGACTTTCCGAGGTTCGCCATGTAAATTTGCAAGTAATGTGTGTCAGTGTGGCTGTGTGGTCGTTGCCCCAGGGACATACCCTGGCTGTGTATACCTCTGGAAGCGTTGCGTGCAATCTCGATATGTGAGGGTAAATGTTGGTTTGAAGGCGGCGCCAGTGCCTCGCTTGTTGGCTGCTTAACTAATGATGTGGAGGAGCTCACTTCCGTCTGGTCAGGCGTTGGTCCTCCAAAATCTCTCTGCTCGTGATGCGATCTTCATGGAGTCTGTGAGTGGCCTAGAAGAGGGTTCTGCAGCTCGTCCTGCAAGACCACGAGCTATGCAGTCGGCCTCCTCGTTGCCTTCCAGGCCCGTGTGCCCTGGGCACCAGACGACCGCATGGTCCTGAGTCAGCGTGACCCCCAGGATATCTGTGACACACCTGGGAAGTGTGCCTCTAAGATATAACCAACAGGCGGCTTGTGAATCCATTAGGATATATGCTGAGCGTCCTCTTCGTTCTGCTTCTTTGATTGCGAGGGCTATGCCTGCTGCCTCCGCGGTTGCACTTGATCTGCTGCGTATAGATGCGCAGGCCACCAATTTGTTTTGGTTAGTTACTGCCGTAGCGTATGCCGGTTTTCTGGGGCCTTGTGGTGTTGTGGAGTAAAGGCTAGCGTCGGTGTAGTAGGTATCAGGAACGTTCCTTCTCTGGAGGAGTTTTCGTGCTCGCACTTGCCGACGCTTTTGCATGTATAGCGGATGCATGTTCTTGGGGACCTGTTCCACGATGATGCGAGCCCGTTGGTGCATCGGTACGATGGCCGTTTGGTCTCCGCAGTATTGGGCGGTGAGCGTGTATCCCAGTCTTTGCAGTAGTTTTCTGCCCAGGTGCGTAGTGCTAAGTCGTTATTTTTGTGAGATTAGCGGCTGCCCGTTCTTATGAAGAACTGACGGCTGCCAGTTCTTCACATGTGTTATTTATGCCGACGACATGACTACGTCTGTGCTCACGCAGTTCGGAAGTTGGAGTGCAGCTTTGTATGTGATTCTTATGAGCTTGTCGATGTTTTTTATTTTGGTCTTGCGTGTAGCTTGGAAAGGGAGGGCGAAGGTGATTCAGGGTGAGGACGAAAGCCTGTGCGAGGCGTAATGTCTCGACTTCTGGCATTCCATCCTTCTTGCTATTCTAGCTCTGAGGTTTGTAATACTCTTGACGGTGTGTTTGAGTTTGTCTATTGCCGTCTGTACGCTGTTATTTTCTTGCACGTGCATGCCCAGGATTTGTGCTACCGGGGTTCTGTTGATGCCCTGTTCGACAATCGTCAGGTGAAGGGGGGGGGGTTGCACGGTTGCACTGGGTGCACGGTGGTCTTATCTACAGGTATACCGATTTGTTTGGGGCGCAGGTCATACCTACTGCCTGAAGGTAGCTTTTTATGTTGTCTATAGCGGTTTGCAATACATCTTGCCATTCTCCATGGGCCCCCGTGGTTGCCCATAGTGTGATGTCGTCCACGTAAAAGGCACAGTCTAGGTTCGGTACAACCTCCAGTTGTAGGACTAGCTTATGGAGCCCGATGTTAAACATGAATGGGGACAGGTTGGAACCCTGGGCCGTGCCTTTCAGTGGAAGGTCGTATGGTGGTGAGTTAGTGCCGGCCATGCCAATCTGTGCCTTGCGATTGCCAAGGAATGTAGAGGTATAATAGAATATGCGTTCCCCGCATCCAATGGCTGTGAGGCCGTCTAGTATGGTAGAGTGCGCGATGTTGTCGAAGGTTTTTTTCGATGTCCAGCGCAAGGATTAAGTTGTTATAAAGCTAGTGTTATAGTGTGTTATATAATAGTGTTATTATAATGCTCTCGACTTGCAAGGGAAATGTACTCTTCGTTATTTAGTGCTGGAAGCTCACCCCAAAACGATGAGCGACAATTGCTCTGTTTTCTTTTTTTATTATTTTGTGCTAGAAATGTAAGTGCTATAGATAGGCATAAACCTATTGTTTTTTTAACAGGAGAAAGACCATAAGGGTACGCAAATTCCGTACTTCGTTTTGCTACATTCTGTATTACCCGAAACTGTTCAATTAAAAGAAATCCCCGGGGAGATAACAGCTGTGAAGTTAAAATCACGCACTAGGATGTCGCCCAAGCTATGTCAGCCTTTACCTATTTGCGTTAGCGATCTACTATACAAACATATTGAAAAAAATAAACCATAGTTTCATATTCATTATGCACTAAGATACACTCTATAATGTTTCTTGTATAGTGACTTCACCGTAAGGCATTATCGTATGCTAGAGTGCTTCTTCGAAAGTTCGGTATTTTATGTATTGGATGCAAATACACAGTTGAAGACCAGAAACTGTAAGTAATAAGGCACGTGTTCTTTCAATAAAATCAGTGTACCAGATATTCGCAAAAAATGAAGACTGGTAGATCGATGCTAAATATAGTCATAGTAAAAATACTCGGGAATTATAAGAGGTAAAACACGTGTATACATATTCGCAGGAAAAAAACGAACTTTGGTTTAAAGTGAAAACCGGGAAAAAAACATAAACACTCGACAATAGTTTTGGTTCACTAGGCAGTCCAAGCAGATGTTATTGTCCCACGAGGCCGGCTTGTTTTTACAGTGTAAGGTGTTATGGGCTCATTCCAATAGCCGTTTCAGTTCGCGATGGTGTCCGCCGCCTCCGCCGTTTGGAACTGTAACCACTATCACCAGAAATGCAAAAAAAAAAAAAATACTCGGTTCCCGCCGAGAGTAAACCCGCGCCCGCTGCGTGGGAACCAGATAATGTACCACTGAACCACGCAAGCGCTTGCTATCAGGCAGCGGAAAAAATGCCCTATAAACGCTCCTTAGGCAGGCGCGTAGGCGTAGATGACCCAAGCCTACGCCAGTATGGTGGCGCCATCTAGGTAAGGCGCTGCAAACGCAGCGTGCGCAGGCGTAGACGAGATGCAATTCAAACGAGGCGCGCAATGAAAAAAAAAAAAAAAACGCGATCTCCAGCCTCCGCCAGCATAATGGCGCCATCTAGTTAAGGTGCCTGCAAGGGCAGCGTGCGCTGGCGCAGACGATGAGATGCGATTCAGACGAGGCGCACAATTACAGTGTACTAGACAATGGCCGAGTGAGCCGAACTAAAGTCCTTATATAAGAAAAGTACCGCCATCTACTCTTTCCTCTGCCGTCTCCTCTCCTAAAGCACTTGCTTTTTTCTTTACTTTTTGCTTGCGAAAGCCAAGTCGGCGGTGGTGCACCTAGAAAGTCCACGTTGAAGCTTTCAGGCCGGGCGCGCACTGCCGCCGGCGCAGGCGACTGCGGCTGCGCAGAGGAGTTTCAACATGGCTCTGAGGAGGAAAAAAAGAAAATATAAAGACGTGAAAAGCGCGCGCTATCATCGTCCAATCGGAGATACAGGAGAGAGGGAAGCGGCGTTTATCAAAGGATGGCGGTACTTTTCTTATATAGGGACTTCAGGCCGAACGGCGCTCTCCCGCTGAGGCGCTGCATGCGGAAAAATTGTGCGAGGGTGCTGTGAGCAAACGGGATTGGAGCGGACACGCGCTCCGCGGCATATTCGACGTACTTTCGCTGCGGGCGCCGAGGCCGATCGCGCATAGTACGCTCCTAAAATAGTGATTTATTTCAACTGCAAATTTATGTTTACACGATTTTGCCAAACATATATATTTGAGGCGTGAAACATACAACGCGACGTCTTCAATTTTGCTGTTGTCAAGCGCGTCGTCTGCTAGCGAGCGTGCGTTGGCGGCCGCAAAGTTTTTCTCGCAGAACTGCTGTGCAGTACATTTTCTAATGTTTTAGTTGCTTTGATGTGCCCATGACTCTTGACGGACGGTACCAAATGTAGTTTTAGCCAGGCGAACTGTTGTTTTTACCACTGTATTTTAAAAGTAACTGGTATATCTGCAACATGAAGCTGCGTAAGAAAATTTTGTTATTGATATCGTGTCATTTTACGCGCGCTTCTTGTTGGTGGATATTCATCAGAGACAATGATCGAAGAAAACAACATTATAGTGAAATAAACCAGGTTTATTAACTGCGTGGCGCGAAGAATGATCAATGTATTACTAGGTTATTAAATCAAAGTGTACACAGACATATATATTCACGATATATATGTAAGGGAAAAAATAAAATATATTCTAAATGCATAATTGAAAATATGCGAACTCCCGACCGGATAAGCGCACGTGTTTGCAGTAACAAAGACGCTTATTAGTGAGCACTGCACATAAAACTATCATTCGTAGAAATAATATTCCTAGCAGGCAAAAGCATCGTTATATATATATATATATATATATATATATATATACAGGGTGTTTCAGCGAACACTCTAAATTTATTTAAGGTTGCCTGTTGCAGACAGCCCAATTCTAGTTAATGAGTTGGTCTACTTGAAGAGGCGGACATTAGTTGCACACGAAATTGACATGCATAATCGAATCATTAACAATAATTCACTACTTAAGTTTTAAACTAATTGCCTGATGGCCCATTTTGCAATTTACAAATTGTAGCCGGGGAAGTTCGCAAGGCGGATCCACTTTGAATTAATTCTCAGGACGACACCAGTTTCAAGATATTAATTCCCGAACTTTGCGGAGAAATGCAATGGCGTTCCCGTTAATTTTGTGCTTGAATGCATAAAGCGACGTTTTGTTAAGATACTAACTGGAACGCCAATGCATTTTTCCGCAAAGTTCTATAATTAATATCTCGAAACTAGTGTCATCCCAAGAATTCGTTCCAAGTGGATCCGCCTTGCGAACTCCATGGCTACAATTTGTAAATTGCAATATGGGTCATCAGGTAATTAGTTAAAAACCTAATTAGTGAATTACTGGTAATTATTCAATTATGCATTTCAATTTCTCGTGCAAGTAATGTCCGTCTCTTCGAGTAGACCAGCTCATGAACTAAAATTGTGCTATCTGCCACAGGCAACCTTTAACAATTTTTGAAAGTGTTCGCTAAAACACCCTGTATATATGCAAGTGTAATTGATATACTGTATGACGCCGAATAGTCGTTTCCGTTCGAACGAAACGCGTACAACACTATTGAAACCTCAAAGGTGAGTGACTGCATGCGAGTGAGGACTGTTATTCCGAATGATTGTGCTGCCGGAGAGTCGTGGCTGCTGCACAGAGGCGCAGTTACTGATAGAATTAACGCATGGGTGGTAATAAGTCCTGCTTAACAAGCTTCTAGCTCTCATTCAATATAAACGCCCTGTTTGGGGGCAGCCTGTAAATCTGCTAACTTGGTTCAGACAAGGCAAGCTTTTTTTGACAGTATCGCCATGTTTGCAAGCCGTTAAAACTGGGTGCCCCATGTGGTATCACACTTATCTTGTTCAACGAACGCAGCAGATCTGCACATATGTCTACGCGTATGTGAGACATGCCATTCCATTGATTGTTTCGTTATGGTCGTTATGATAGTGCACCGGATAACTGAAAGCACCCGTTTATATAATATACAAGCTGCTTATTTGAGTGGTCATGCATTTGGGAACGGCATTACATTAATGCATGAAATATACGATAAGCGTAACATGTTTTTCTCTGAAATCAGACTCGAGAAAAACTTATTTTGTTTATACCCCTAGAGAAATTCGGTTTTACGTGGAAAAACCACGACATGATTATGAGGCACCCGGTTTAATTTTCACCACATCGGTTTCTTTAACGTGCACCTAAATATAATTACACGAGTCTTTTTCCATTTCGTTCCCATCGAATTCCGCGACCTGGAATGAACCCGCGAGCTCCAGGTTAGCAGCGCAACGCCGTATCCGCTGTATAGCCTCTAATTAGGCTACCGCGCAGGCTTTCCTTCTTTTTTTTCGTATTTGGATTATCGACTAAAAAAATTCCGCGTACGGCTTACGGCCAAAGATTAATATATAGAATGACAATCTGAAACCCTTTTCGGCGCTCGACCCCGCACCAATTACTCCGCATTCTGTTACGCGAGGAACGCGGAAACTTGAATGGAATGTTGCGCTGCAGTTTACTTTTTTTATCTATAACAATGCTTCTCGTAAATATGTGCACAAGGCGCCGGATGGGGCAGATATGCTTTACTTGTTTGAAGCGGCAAGCAGGAAGGTTACATATGTTTCTTCGTCTGCGTTTCGCAAGACCTACTCATGGAAAACTATATGCGCAACAATAGACACGAGAGATACATGCTGCTTGAAGAACGAGAAAAATATTAGTTCTCCAAAGGGAACCGTACAATAACATAGTAGAATGAAAGCTGACACTGCGGCCGCAATGCTCGCGCAATCACCGAGCGGCAATTAAAATAAAATGAAATAAACAAGAGAAAGAAAGGAATTTATTCTTAAGGCATACATAAATGTTATATGCAATCATGAACACCATTTCAGCGGACTGAGCGCAAATACCAGCGCGCGAAGTAGTATGAATGATCCTGCCGAGCAGTATCGCCAGCACTTTCCAACGGCGTGACCTTAATGCGGCCCAATCCACTTCGATCGCAGCGCCGCCGCAGTGTTTTTCCACGTCGGGTGCCTCACTGCAAAGCATGGGCCGCTCCAGCCGCTCATCCAACTGAACAGTATTCTAGTGCACTCTACGCGCAATCAACGCGATCCCGATGTGAGATGTGCGCCACGTATTCTCAGTACCTCTTCGCTACACGTTATGGCGTCTCCTCGCAAGGCACGAACCGCTGCTGAAGAAGCGAATCGTAGAGCTACGTCTGCGGCTACAACCAGGCATCACCGGGCTCAGCAGACTGCTGTTCAGAGAGCATTACAAGCCGCAGCTCGCCGTCGACGCCGGGCGGACAGTTCATATCGTTCTCGTCAAAATGAGGCGAAGAGACTTTGTCTCCAAGACCCTGGTGTGCGTGGTGCCGAAATTGGAGCTACTCTTGAGCCGCTCCACCAGATTACGCAGTGACTGTGCTACGTGTGCCGCGCAGGCCTGTGACTTTTTATATATTATTTCGTTGCACGGCACGAAAAAAGCTTAAGAGGGGTTACCAGTTACGAAAATATGTGATGATATCTGATAAATAATTAAAGGGTTATTTAACGCAAATCGTTCTATATAGCCGTTCTCACGAATGAGCAGCAATACCGGGAAAACGGTATCTTCTATCGTTACGCCTGGGCCAGCCGACATGCTCGTATGTGCGTGTGGTTGTAGCGCTCCATGCCGGCGAGATGAGTATTTCGCTGCGCAAGGTAATTTCATTCAGTATTTGTTCTTGGTCAGTAATTTTCTTTGTGCATTTGTTGCTCAGCTACTAAGTTCTATGCACTTTTATTACTGTCCTGTTCTTTTTTTGCTTTAGTATTGCATATCTTCACACTTTGTAGTCGCCGCATCTGCCATTTCAAGATTTTCTTTTGGCATAATCTGATGTCCTCGGGTGCTGGAGCTCACAAAACTTCTCAATGCTATTTATGTTCTGTAGGGAGTAGTGGCCTGTAATCGCTTGAATTAGTTCTCAAGGACACAATGTCAAATTTACTGAGAAGCTGCTGACCATGAATTAAATATCCCTGAGACAATGGCTGAAAGTATGCCTTGCCTCAGCTATGCATTTCATGAAATTCACGGTAAGCAGGACGAGTTCACGGCAGCGAACCGCGCTCCCGCATCAAATGAGGGATTAGGCAAAAATGATTGCGAAACAGAAACAATATTCACGGCTCAACAATGTTGCGCCAGTGCCGTGTTCTTCTTTGGCTAAGTCCTAAAGCTGAATTGCCGCCAACTAGCCCAACATTCACTTCTAGAACAACGTTGAGATTATGGACTGATGATTTCATTGACTACCTTTGATTACAATGTGCGTCGTTTGTCCACTAATTCCAGCGAAAAGAGCATCATGCATTTATTGGTAATTACAACCATGAGCGCTTGCGCAGTATGACATAGGGGCACGAAAATCAGCAGAGCCACAATTATGTTGCTATTTTAGGCATTTAGCACTAAGTTCGCGGATGCATTGTTGACTGATGCGAGGCATGGTGAGTAAGTGTGACACTAAAGCAATGATATCATAATATCTCAATTTCACTACGTGATTACTCGCATAAAAATTTGCAAGCGAAGTTTACGTTACTGACTCCAAAGTGAAAGTCATAATAACTCAGGAAACGGATCCTCTTATTTGCTTTTCTCACAAGTTGGCTTCAGTTTGCTGATAGATAACGCACTCATTCCGGTAAAAAAAAAATGGTAGAGTACCTTTCAGCTCAAAGAAGTGGTGGGCAAATATACACCTGCTCCCGCCTTAAAAAACATGCGGCGTCTCCCCTGCATCTTCTCTGGACCTCAATAAAGTTATTTCACTCATTCGCTCATATCCATGAAGTGAATAATGATGAGTGGGCGAAGCAGAGGGGGATCATTAGGTTAACCGTGAATCTCCCGATGCCGGCAAGCGGACCCAGAGGCGGCGAGAGTGCGGGAAGTGGCGGCAATACGCCGGAAGCGTTCTCTACCTGAGGTTGGTGGCGCCGATACTCGGTTCAAGCGCGACTCCGGGAAGCGGACCCAGAGGCGGCAAGAGCTCGGGAAGCGGCGGCAAAACGCCGGAAGCGTTCTCTACCTGAGGTGGGTGGTGCCGATGCTTGGTTAAAGCGCGAGCTTCGCGAGCCCTCAGCTTCGAGTCCGCTTGCCAGGGTTGCCGTACTGCTGCAGCGTTGCGAACCCTCAGCTCCGGGTCCGCATGCCGGCGTTGCCGTGTTGCTGCAGCTTCGCGAGCCCTCAGCTCCGCGTCCGCTTGCCGGCGTTGCCGTTTTGCTGCAGCTTCCCGCGCCCTCGACTTCTGGTCCGCGTGTTGTCTGCGTCGCCGTGCTGCAGCAGCTTTGCGAGCCCTCGACTCCACATGCAGTTGAGCCGCACTCTCGCCTTTTCATACATAGCGGGCACGCCGTTATCAGAAGCGACCGTTATCATCCATGGCTGAAGAGAGAAAGAAAGCGCGCGTCGGGAACGAACGCCCTTGTGCACCGACCGTAATCCATGGCTAAAGAGAGAAAGAGAGCGCGCGTCGGGAACGAACGCCCTTGTGCACCCCAGCGCCCCTAGTGGACTCCATGCAAACCAGAGCTATGGACGACGACGACAATGACGACGAGAGGAGGACTAGGCGCGACCCTAAGGTGCTGCGCCCTTAAAACACAACATACTGTCACGGTGTTGGACGACAAGGTGAAAGAGATGACAAGTTGGTTTCATTTTTCCCAGCACCATTCACACGTATATTCTGTACATCTCTCGTCTTCTAGGCTCGCCTTTCCCCTCACTACACTAAACGGCATTAGCCCTCCCTCCCCCTCTCTCTCTTTCTGGAAGCGTCGACTAGATGCCACACGGGCGCAAGAACTACTGTGTGAAGTGCGGCCAGAGCCGTACTACATAACTGTTTCGGGCCGAAGCTGTCGACGCGAAGACAAGACGTCGTCCAAAAATACCTCGTAAGTAACGTCACTGATACGTTTCAGAACCTTGTACGGTCTGAAATACCGGCTAAACGCCACAAGCCTGGGCATCCAATAGGGATCCGCACGTCGACCGGGGGGCTAGGCGACACCTCTACGGCGGAGGTATGATGAAGTGATTATTAAAATAGAAGGAGAAGAGAAAAGTACAGCGCCGTAACTGCCTCTCGTGAGAGGGCACCTCAACAGCGCTGTACGGGGGAGGGGGTGAGGACAAACAGAGTAGTGAAGAGAGGGAGAAAAAAAAGGAAAGCGCAGCCGAACACAGCCGAGCGGTAAGTCATGAAGAGGCGCGGTTTAGAGCCGCTGACACAGGTTTGTATCCTCCAGATACTCAAGGAGAGCCGCGTAGGCCCGCTTGGCGATGGAGGGATGCGTCGCAGGAAACAGGAGCCCCCGTGCGCTGTCGGACGGGATCCCGAGGCAACGGTAGGCGGCAAGAAGAGGGCCACGTTCCGCTGCGTACGCGGGGCACTGCAGAAGAACGTGGTCCAAGGTTTCGACACCGGAGCAGCTGTCGCAGTAGGGCGAGCCGAGTCCCGACAAGCGGTGCACGCGCTCAGCCGTCCGACAGCACCCGATGCGGAGACGCAGGAGCAGAGCGCGATTACGGCGGCCCAAGCCCCTGCGCGGCAGCAACTTCGGGGGACTGCCGGCGGCAACGCGTGGGTCAGGGTGCCACGACCGGAGGTAGCCAGCAACAGTGTGGCGAGCAACATCGAAAGGCGTCACCAGTAGAGACCGGGGCACTGGCAAGGTGTGGGCCTCCTTTGCGAGCCGGTCAGCTTCATCGTTCCCGGGCAATCCAACGTGCGAGGGCACCCATTGGAAGACGAGGTCGCATCCCAGCTCGCACACGCCGTCCAGCTTACGGTGGAGCCGCTGGATCAGCGTGGGGCCGTGGTCCTCTCTGGCCAGCAAGCAGAGCGCCGCCCGTGAGTCGGTCAGGATGGCCGCCCGTGCAACTTGCCGCTGATACAGCAGTTTGGCCGCCAGGTCGATGGCCGCCAGCTCGGCATGCGTGGAGGACACCGCGTGCAAGACACGGCATTGGCTCTGCGCCGAGAGCTCGGGGGCGAAGCAGGCAGCCGAAGCCGCGCCGTCCCGGAGCACAGAGCCGTCCGTGTAAACAAGCACGCGGCCGGCGAGCTGCTCCTCGATGACCGCAGCCGTCTCCTGCCGCAGGGCGCAGGCAGCGGTGTTGCGCTTCCCTCTCACCCCAGGCACGGTGGTGCGGATGTCGAGCCGGCGTCGACGATGCGGGGGGGGGGGGGGAGGGAGCCACGCACACGAGGGGCCGGAGTTGACCACGCCGGCGAACTCGGCGACGCGGCGGCCCATGCAGGAGTTGGGGAGAGAGAAGAACCGGTCCACCAACCGATGACCGTGGGTACGTTCGATTCGCGAGGTGCTGCACCTTGCCATTCGTTTCAGCGGTGCAGCAATGGCGCCTGCTGAACCACGCCGTTCGTTTCAAAAGGTGCAGGAAAGGTGCAGGGCTGGTTCATGATTTTGCTGCACCCACTCCGCGGTCGGTGCCGCCTTGGTGCAGGCGTACAGGTGCGCGGCAGCAGCACAGCAGACGACACAGCACATGGGCGCGAGCGCCGTTGAAACCCCGCTTATGCACGTCTGATGTGTCTACGCAAGTGTTGTGTGTATTTACGCCCCAGAATTCGATCATATCTGCAGTTCAGGTCCTCTCAAACTTACGCAGTCCGTGCACATTAGTCGGACATAACATAACGCCTGCACCGCGTCTGCACCTTGGCATTCGTTTCGAGTGTCGCGCTGTGCCTGCACCACAGAAATCGAGCTGCACATTTTCTGAACTTCTCGTGAACCACCGTGAACTGGTTCACAGTGGTGCAGGCGAATCGAACGGACCCCGTGCGGCGATCGGTGCAGGCGCTCGATGGTGTTGAGCGCCCTGCCAACAGCGCGGAGAGAGACGGGAGTCTCGCCAGCCTCAGCGAGAGTGGCGCCCACCTGCGACGACTGTGGGAGGCACAGGAGTTGACGAACAACGGCTCGGTGATCCGCGTCCAGTGCCTCCCACTTTGATGGATGGATGTCAGCAAGCGGCAGGCCGTACAGCACCCTCGCGGAGGCCACCGAGTTGTAGACCCGCAGTGCCAGGGTGGGTGAGCAGCCCTGGCCGCGGGCCATGAGGGAACGTGCTGCACACGCCACCCGTCTGGTCCCCTTGCGAAGAGCCGCCACAAGCGGTTGCCAGTTGAGCCGGTGGTCCACCAGGAGGCCGAGGTACCGTACTCTCCGTCGCCACGGGAGGCTCGCCCCACGAAGGGTGAGACGCGGGACTTCATAGCGGCCGCCGTAGCGAGGGTGAACCAGCAGCGCCTCGGTCTTTGCCGCCGAGAGGGTAAGGCCGATGCCGGAGATGTACGCGTCGACCGCATCCAGCGCAGACTGCACACACCTGCGCACCGCCCTGCCCCGCTCGGTTGGGCCAGCGGCGAACAGGGCAATGTCGTCCGCGTACACCGCGACACGAACCTCGTACTCCGGCAGCTGGGGGATGTAGTCGCCGATGCGCGCAAGCGCGAGGTTGAAGAGGAAAGGGCTCAGCACACTGCTCTGCGGCACACCAGTCGAGACCGCGCGCGGCTGGCTGAGCACTCCCCCCACGCGCACACGCATCGAACGACCACTGAGGAACGCCCCCACGTAGCGGAGCATCCTCCCGGCGATCCCCATGGCACGGAGCGCGTCGAGGATGGTGGCGTGCGGCAGCTGGTCGAAGGCGCTCACCACGTCGAGGAGAACGAGGTAGCTCGCGTCCCCGCGGTGCTTGGCCTCCTCGAGTGTAGCGACGACATCGGCCAGGGAGTCCGCGGTGGCTCGAAGTCGGCGGAATCCGCTCTGCTCTGCCGCGAAGGTGTCGAGCGCCTCGGCAATCCATTCGAAGCGCCGAAGCGCCATGGCCTCGAGCACCTTGCCCGCAGCAGACGTGAGGGAGACTGGCCTGTACGAGGCAGGGTTGCTGGGTGGTTTGCCGGCTTTCAGCAGCGGCACCACCACTGCCTCGCTCCACTCGCTCGGAATGGTGCCAGTCCGCCAGACCTCGTTGAAGGCATCCAGCAGGAGTTGAAGTTGGCCGCTGTCGAAGTTCCGCAGCATCTGGTAGGTGATGCCGTCGGAACCGGGAGCAGAGCGGCGCTTCCGTGCTGACAGCACCGCGCGCAGCTCACCGATAGTGAAGTCAGCCGCGCACTGTGCGTCAATCTCCGCCAGGATGCCCGTCGACGGGAAGTAGCGCTGCGGGGCCATCAGCTCGCGCCTGGGGTGGGGCTGGGGCTGCAGGATCGCCGTCGCCCTCGACGATACTGCGGGTGGTGGGCAGAATGTGGCAGCCAGCAGCTCTGCGAGCTGCGCGCTGGTGATACCGCGTGCCACCGCGATGGAGAGTGCGGGGCAGCACGGCACACGGGTACAGTGTACTAGAAGGGGGCAGTGGGCTTACTCTCCGGCGGAGGCTATGCGATGCGGCGGCTCCACGAATGTCGCAAATATGAGCTTCTCCGGTAGCCCGAGCGGCGGCGCTGGCGTCGGTTTCAATGGAACGTGGGTGCGACGGCGCAGCTGCCCAGTGCCCGCCCAGTGCCCGATCATATTAGTTGGAGTTGCTGAGCTGCGTTGTTTTTTCTGTGGACGTCGTCGCGTGTTTTTTTTTTTCCTTCAGTGTTTTTTTTTTGCACATAGCCTGCAAGAGATTCGCATGCCTTGTAGTAACTGAGCCATGCTGCGGCATCGACAAAACCACTGTTAGGCGCCTGGCTGCCAAACAGGCTATGTTTATGTGAAGGATGGGCCGAAGTTCTCCTTGTTTGGCGTCCCGAAGGATAAAAATAGGCGGAAAGAGCGGGAAAAGAACCTCCATAGAGCCTCCCCTGGACGACACGAGCGCAGTATGCGAGCTCCATTTCGAGCCACGTTTTGTGCTCAACTCGAACGCAGTTCCTGATCACTGTGAATTGTTTTTCTTTTTATGGTCTAGTTAGGTCAGTTAGCGAAGGAAACTGCGAGGAATGTACACTGGCCTCCTTACTGGAAGTTGACTCTCTCGAAGCATCAGGTGACAGAAATGAGTGCCGTCAAACTGCTGCTAGCGCTACTGCCACAGAGGCCACACAAACGTGGTACCCCAGCATTGCACGGGCCTGCGGGTTTCAAACGACCATAACCAGCACGTGGACAGAAGCGACTCGAGGCTCACTTACCACATTGCGGGCTATGTTGGTATTGTCAATTCCAGCACAAAATGCCAAGAATGCATAAAGCTGCTCACTATGACGCCACCAGGCGAAAGTTTTCAACTTGCCCGGCTAACAAACTTCTGGACCGAGGAGGCCTCCTTTATCCCTCCAGTCAGCTGTACGGCTTTGTGAAAATTCTAGAGGATCTTTTCACAGAATGCTTCTCTCAGAGTGAGGTACACTCTGACAGCGTTATGGATATGCTGGAAGTTGCTAAGAGTAAGCTTTCCTTCGAAGTTGGCTGCAATGTGCACGCTCTTAGCCTCACAGCTAAAATAATTAGTTTTTACATTGTCACACGTCTGCATTTTTATATGAAAGGAATTAACTGTGACAAGGCAGGAAAGCGGCAGAGGGCCAAGCAGCTGAAGTTGAGCCGTTGCACATGAGTTGAAGTGCATGAAACAACGGCTTGCTGCAAATAAAAGCTTTGTGTCAGCAACAGCCCTGTTAACTTCACTTTGCTTACCCTTATATAACCGTACATAAGCATAGGCCGGAGCCTTTGTCAAGTGAACTAGTTTTCACTTTTTTTCAGGCCTCCCTCCATTTCTTTATGGAAAAAAGAAACCTGATTTGATTTAACAAATGTGTGCCGGCGTAATGATGGTTAACAATAAACGCAGAAGGCTACTGGGAAGCATGGAACAACTAAAGTGGAACAATGAAATATTTAAGCCATATATACATATTCATTTTGGCCAAGCAAAGGCACAAACCTGGTTAGCATGCCTGATTTTTTTTTGAGCCCAGCTGGGAAGTATGCACGCACTGTTTTCTGTCTGACAAAATTTTACATTAGGTCGACACGGCATGAAACCGTTTTCAATTTTTTTTTACGATTGCCCGATAATTCGAAAATTCGAAGGCCCCTTCCACATAAGCAACATCCGTCAGCGACGAGCCTCTTTGCACAAAAGGTCTAGAGTTAGGATAGGCAGCAAATTGCCCAAGAGTTGCCGTCTTCCTTTTCCACAAGGTTACTATTATGGCAAATATCATGTGGCCTAAACAAATATAGTGCTTGCTAAAGATATGTAAAGACTGTCAAGTACTGCCAAAACTAAAAACAAATAAGAGTGTGAACTGCTTCGAACTGAAACCGCCAGAAACGCAAGGAAAATCAAAGTTTCTGCAAGCAAAGCTTCCATTGAAGTTGCCAGTGGCGCCACCTCTTGGATGCGACGCTTACTGCGTCAGAGGAGCGGCTGAGTAAGCCCACTGCCCCCTTCTAGTACACTGTACCTCAGCCAATCAGCGCTGCCGAAACAGCCGGAGCCAACGTTTATTGGCCGGAGATTCAGAATAAGGCGATGGCAGCGCCGCCACATTTTCCGCGTTTTTGCTTCACCCTCGGCCCTTGCTAAGGCGTCCGCTGGACCCACTCCCCCATTCTAGTACACTCTAGCGCTAGCTTGGCTCGCAACAAAGGGAGGCGGCCTGCTAATGGCGCCGACGAAAAATGAAAACACAAGCAAAGCGTCATTTCGCGCGCGTTTCCCAGGCGAAGGCCCGAGGGGCCAATCATCGCTCAGAAAAGCGCCGTTTCGAGAGGCGGGATAGGAGGGCGTGCGAGGGTCTTCGGCGCGGCGGCAGAGTTCAAAGAATGTCGGTACTTTCAAATTATCAAGGAACTTTAGTTTAAACAACATCACAATCACGTGGTCACAACTCTGACGTCCCTTCCGTGCGTGGCAGCAGCGTTTTGGCCAGGCATTTCGCTTCTACCACGCGCGTGTCAGCAGCTATCGCCTGTGCTATATTAGGAAATAAAGCACTGATTATTTCTGCCTACGACGCCGGCGTGTCCACGTCGACACCGACGCCGGGTTCCGGGATTTGCTGCGACACGGGGCCCTTAACGCTGTCGCGTTAAAAGGGAAGCATTACAAGGCTTCGTAGGAACGTAGTAGTATCAGGTTTCGCCGCCCCATTACCAATATCACCAGTACCACTCTCTCCACTATTAAGAACGACGACGACTGCAACGAGATACTGTATATATGTATACATGAAATGGCTTGTCTGAAGTACCCCCTTATTCTGTGGGATTAGGAAGTGACCCAGGTGCTGGGCTGTACCTGGGAACCGTTTAGTGACAATATTTGGGTGCTTGTGACTTGTGTTCGTGTGTGCAGTGCTCGTTGATATCTCATTTTCTTCCTGCTTTCTCTTTCTTCTTTAGTATAGCCTGAGTAGTGAAGTTGTGATTTTGGGATACCTGGCTTTAAAGAGGACACCAACCCATTTTTCTACATAAAGAAAGAGAAGAAAAAAAAGTAAGGGCCTTATGCACAAAGCTGAAATATATGCTAGAGCGGCTCGTAGGGACAGGCGCCGGCGAATCGTGACACAGACATATTATTGCCTTTGGTCGTCCGCCTAAGCTGGCACACAGTTTTCGATAACGTAACTATTTTCTTAAAGTTGATTTCGGAAGCCCCGTGAACTCTGCCCCAGGTCATTCTCCAACGCGCTTCTGGCACAGCGCGGGACGCTGCCGCAGGGTGTACGAAGAGGCCCAAGCGCACACATTCGCACGCGCACAATCCAATGCCCTCTAGCAACGCAGATGTGTGCAGGTGTTCGCTGCTGCCGACGGGTCCCTGACATGCTTCGAGTTGCGCGCTCGCTCGGGCGTGACCCGCCACGGTCGCGCAGCGCGCCTGTGCGCGCACGCGGCCGGAGCCCGGCGCAGCGGGACACCGCCCCCTCTCATTGCGCCGCAGACGCTGCACTGCCGCGCACCCAGCTGTGTGCTCGACGAGACGAAAGCGCAGTACAGGCTCGCCGGGGCAGCGCCCTGGGAACAGTGTGACCTGCGATGAGCCAAACAACATGCGCTCTCTCGACATTGAAGTGCCCAGATTTAGTTTGTTTGTTTCTTTTTGTTTGTTGTTCTTTCCTGCGTAGAATAATAGAAATAGTGCTGTTAATCGAGGAGCACTCCACAGAACTCCCGAACAACACGTCCCAGATTTTTCGTTTTCATACTCTTGAACTGACTTGACTTATTTCAATTACGATATTTGAAGTGTTGGCAACTTTCATCACCCGCTTTTCCTCAACATCTGATTGTATAATGAATATACAGAAATGAACCGAATAGATGAGCAGTTTAAGAACGTAAGCGCACGCATACACACGATGACGGGTACTTAGCTAAATGCTCGTCATCGTGTGTATGCATGTATATAGCGCCAGAGCGCTTGAATCGACGAGCAGTGTATGTATATAGTCAGCATGACGAGACGTTTTCTGCTGACTGGCGGTGACGTCAAAAAAAAAAAAAAAACACCTCGAGTCTCGGTTTTCTTGATATAGTATAGAAATGGGGCTATAGCGCGGCTGCCTCCATTCCACGGCTCTTTAGCCTTCGCCGGAACATTTCCATGTGCCACGGAGCGACCGCCGGGTATGCCACGTTTTGAATATCACTCAAAACGAGTGGTTTCGATCCGCATGAGCTCCTGGTGGCAAATTAGTGTCACGTGAATTCACTTGTAGCCGAGCAGTGGGCCAGAGCCTTTTTCGTTTATTGCGTAGTGCATGCTCCGATGAGAAGGGCGTGATCGGCTGCTTCCAATATATGGCATCAACGCGTATAGAACTGCGGCACACCACGTAACATGACTGATGTCGGCGCAAAAGCGTGAGTCAGTATAGGGGCATGCGTTTCCACGTTTGTTAGATTTTTCGGAGGACAAGGCGACCAGAACACGTGCGCGTAAGTGGTGACACGCGGGATTACAACAAGTACTGTGAATGAGACATTACTTTTTGATGCGAAAGCGTCAAATGGCACATTGAGCGAAAAAGCCGGCGACGTTGGTATAGCTGCGAAAAACGGCTTCTAACTTCCCATTGGCTGCGACGCCACGTGACGAGCGCGCTAGTGACGCTGGCTCGCGCTTGCTGGCTCGGGCAGCACGTTCCGCTATGGAGTCGAAGCATCTATACATCGTCGGCGGCCGCGACCTCGGCAGTAGCAGAACGTGGCCGTCCACGCCAGTACACCGCAGAGAAAGTAAGGGGGGCAGCAAAACGATCGAAGAGGCAGGCAGCGAAATCCACCATCGTCGTCAACTCTCCCAATACACGGCGGGCGGAACCAGCATTAACGCAAACATTGCTCGCAGCGCAAAACTCCAAGGACCGCTTAGCGGCGTTCAATTGGACATTAATGCATTCGCATGCACAACTCATAAGAAGTGCGGAGGGGTCCTCGGATTTTGTTAGTGGTGTTTCTGTAAGCGGACTACTGTTTGTGGCATAATTAGGGCTCCGTGTTTTCGGAGTTTACTTTTCTTGAAGTTCGGAGGGTGTTTTTCGGAGTTTATTTTCTGGCGCAAATTAGGAGTTTATCGGAGTTCATTTCGGAGTTAAATTTTGCATTATTCCCAATACTCCAAAATCGTAGATGAAATGACATCAGAACACACGAAGCGTATTTTTGTCGCCTGGAAGGTTTCAACGCACAAACACCTATGCACGCAAGCACAAATACTTGAATACAAAACACCTACGTTTGTGCGTATTACAACCTTAAAGCTTGTTGTAATTAGACGCAATCATAGTTTACGAGGTTGCTGTCAGTGATGGAAGCACGCTCCTTTCGATTGATAATTCTCAGCTTTGAAAATGCCTTTTCAACGTTTGCGCTGGAAGACTCAGCGCGGAGCGAGAAAGCACTGGCCATTGGACAGTGTGAAGTCTCCAAAGCGACAGGGGTTCAACAATGTTATGATTAATTAGCTCTGATAGTTCGCAAAATCACTCATGAGTTGTCTCGTGTCGTCAGTTTCAAGAAATACTAACTTAAAAAACGCGCGGAGTAACTCATGCGCTTCACATTTAGATTCACAACTTGAACGCTATACCAAAACGATTCACTGGTGTACTGGAGTGCATCGCAAAGGTTTCTCTCAACTGTCTGGCTCAACTTTTCAGCGAGAGCAGCGTAGTATCCATGAAGGTCTGCGACAGTCATTGAGCGGTCATACGTCTCTTGCTCCGTGCGCGACAAGCCCTTTGTTAAATGTGCGATGGGTGTGGTCTACGAGATACTGTTGACGTGAGGTAAAGTATATATCGGCCAAACCGGCCGATATATGAATAACTGCTTAGAACATGCACTTTCGATATAGAACGAAACAGGGTCATATTGCCCGTTAAAATCGGAGTTTATCGGTTAAATCCGAATTGTCAAAAATTTTACCAGCGAGTGTTTATCGGATTTTTTCGAATTTATCCGAAAATACGGAGCCCTAGGCATAATGTAGCTGTGCAGCTGCTCTTTATGGGGGCCTATGGCTTCGTGAAGCTGTCGATCTCGACTTTTTCCGCTGGTCTCCAGCATTATGTATGTTGCCTATATATAGGGTTGTTCGTTTTCGGGTTTTATATTTTTTCAAATTCGGGGGGTAAAAATCGGGCGGTATTTTTCAAACTGATATTCGGGGAAAAATCGTTTTTTTTGCGAAACCATTCCTTACTTCGGGTTTTTTCGGGTTAAATATACGGTTGTACTTATCAGAACTTACACTGAGCTTATCAAAACGTATCACGGGCTTTTTAAGTATAACACGTTAAATTTGGTGTTTCAAGCTGGTAATTGGGACAGACACCAGAGTATTATAGCAAATACAGTATACTACCCGAAATTTTGTGTTTGTTTGAAAATGAATCAGTGGTGTTTGAAAATGAATGAATCAGTAAACATTGACTCTTAGAAATTATACATTTTATTCTCGAAAATCTGGTCATCGATTTTTTACACGTCCTTGTTGACATACATTATCATCTGCATGCGCAACATGTCAGTCTCCATTCGAGATCTGTCCGGTCGTTGAACATATCTCAGCTGGGAGAAATTTCTCTCCACATCACAGCTACCATTAGCTAGGCACAACAATGTCAGTGCAGCT
>NC_051157.2:161796090-161944865 GCF_013339745.2 Dermacentor silvarum | reverse complement strand
ATGGATTTAACTCGTTTGGTTTTTTTTTTGGCGAGTACCGATAATCCATAAACGCTGGCGAACTTGTACCATGGTGCTCGAGACACCTCCATGCAACGCTCTGTAGTGCACCTCGATGATTACCAACGTTGTGAAGTAGTGGTATCCCGGTAAAATAATCATATGCTTCTCCACGCATGTCGTGTCCATTCGTTCCACCAGTTGCTACTCTCCCGCAAGGCTCTTGAAGTCAATGAGTCGGATGGATTTTGATCGCCTGGATAGTAACGAAGGGCCTCCAGGCAAGTGGCCCCTATAATCTGTCTCCCTCTATTTTTGACAAATTCACTAAATTAGTGTGTTGCCCATGGATCCAGCTCATTACGATCATGGAGTTAGACGACATCACAGTGGGCAGAAAGCTCGTATCCCATGGCAACCGGATATGTTTCATTCGACTTGCTCCTATGACTGCTGCCATGAGTTCTAGTCTCAGCAGCGTTTTATGGGTGCTATTCGCGATTTGGCTGCTACGAGCGGCATGAATGTGCTGTCTAGGATGCCGACTGCCCTCAAATAACCGCAAACTCTAGGCTTTCAAGCTTTCGCCACCGAAATATGAAGCTCAGCAGTCTCTATCTCTACTTACAGGCCAGCTCTTACACATCGCGGAATTGTCACAAAAGAGAAGCGGTGACGTCTGCGCACCATTCTCTGCACTGGGCCTTTATCCCTTCAGGTAGCTCTTCATCTTATAGGCACTTGAAGACAATTAAGCTCTGCAACAGCAAATTAGCGGTCACAGTAAACTGGAAGACTATGCTATCGAAATCGAAGATTCAAGAAGAAGTGTTTATCAGAGTGCGTTTCGTGTAACATTGGGTATGATTCCTGTATTGGAATAGGAAATTTGCAGATAAATCGAAGAGGTCATTCGCTGTGTGCCAGTGCATACCTAAAGCAGACGTTTTTTGTACGCCTTTTACTTGTTCTTCGTTTCTCTAAAACACCTCTAGTACTCGTTAGTCCTTCGACTTCGACTTACGGAGGCTCGTGCCTGCGTCTCTCATGACTGAATTCAAGTGCTTGCAGATCTCTGAACCTTCTTCGAAAGTGTCTGCACCAAAAAGTAGGTCATTGACCTACAAAACTTTCTTCAGGTTGTGTGCTAATGTCTTGTCTTCCTCACGTACGGGGCGCAGGTGATGATGGATAGTCGCCATTCGCAGGAATGACCTAGATGTTGACCCGAAGGGCACCCGTGTTGTGCGCCATTGTACGATATAATTGTCCGGGTTACCGCGGACTGTATCGAACCAAAGAAAGCGGAACGCATCTCGATCAGGCTCTTGTATCTTGATTTGCAGAAACGCCTTCTCGATGTCCGAGTTAATCGCTATGAGGAAGCAGCGAAAACGTATCAGGACCTGCTACAGTTCTCTATTCAGATTTCCCCTCTGTCAAGACATTCATTAGGGATGGGAGACCTTGTGCATGCGGCGACTCGTCGAACACTACTCAGATTCGTAGTCAGTCATTCCTCTCTTATCACTTCTCTGTGAGGCATACAGTAGACAGCTCGTCTGTTAGGTACGTTTTCCGGCGCTAACTCCGCGTGTCCGAGACTTATGGCTGTGTCGTATCACTGTTACTGTCCGTCGAGTAGCGATAGCTTTGTGACCACCTTCCGTTGACGAGTGATAGCTGTATCACGGCTATCTCCCAGAATATGCTTGCGCTCTTCTTTCCAGCGGGGTACAACAGTATACCTGGCACTAGATGTGCTGGTCGTCTCATGGGATTGCTCAAGAAACTTTCACCTTATTGAGCCGCTTAGGTCAGTGATACCCATTGCGTCGAATTGCCAAAACGACAGCAAAGTCTGTGAGGTTTTTTCATCGTAATAAATAACCTGCACTTGTAGCGCACAGATAATCAAGTTCGTATTGCTTTCTATGAATGCTGAAGCAACACGCCCAGTCCTATATTCTTACTTTGTATGTAGTTCGTCTTTGAAGTGTCCATCGGCAAGCGCAATTTATCGTGATTAATCCTTGAATATCTGCGTTGCCGTTTCAGTTCTTCGATGAATAACTTTCAGAGATTAGCTGATCCGATAAGAAAGCACATTAAAGGTTCGGCTGCTGGTCCCAGAAAGCACCATTCATCTACAAGAAATGTGCTTTAAGTCGAAGCTGCCTGACAAAGTTGCGGTCGATAGAAGGTGCAGAAACGTCGCGGCAGATAAATCGCACCACGATTGTTTGTACAGTGCAGACTTTAGCATTGTGCTGGCTATGCAAAGGAGCTTTTTACGCTTTTCATCACTCGACAGAGTACCACTTTCAAGCGTGAAGAAAGCGACTCTTGTCTCACCAACCTTGTTCAGTCGTAACCTTATTGCGAGATCTTCTTTGATAAATGATCGTTCGCCGCCGTCATCCATGATACATCTAACGTATCTAGAGTTAGCGTCGTGGCCGGCCCAAGCAAGGAAGGTGAGAAAGTATACTCCTTTGTGCATCCTAGAGGTAATGAACGATGACTCGTTACTTCGGAGTATTGCGTTTGACGACACATGCTGTCGCGCTGCTACGGGATCCTGCTGCACTCTGTTACTTCTTGTAGTTCCAGTCGCACATGATGGTTGCATGTATCCCGTGCCAAAACGAACAACTGAGCTTTACATGACAAGACTCTCACTAGTGACCTCGCGACGTACACCTGAAGCAACGATTAACCTCAACTAGCTGTTTCGTATTCTCAGCCAGAGAAAGTTTCGCGTCAAAGGTTCGAGTGCCATGTGTTACGATTCGATTAGAGCGGCCATGCCCGGACCACGTGCAAACGCCTGGAAATCGGCGTGCCTAGCGATCGCGCTCGTCAACATGAATAGACGTGTCCATCGCGAGGGTCAGAGACAAAACCTGTCGTGCCGCCTTGCAACACCTCTAATCCCCCACTAAGGACGTTCACCCCGTTACGGTCACCCACCATCTCTACTTCATCTGGTTTCCCAGTCCTGCCGTGGGGTAGATGAGAGGGGGAGAGTGACCGGATGGTGGAGGGTATAAGAAAGCCGGCCAGAAGCCACGTCGAGAACACTTTTGCCTAGCGTGCAGGTGTATGTACGCTGAACGTTTCTTGTTTGTTTTCTTTGGAGCACACCGCTTACCCGTAACCATGTATTACACTTGACTTATTTGTTCTTACGTCGCCTCGTCTTCCCTGCCGGACCCTCTCCGATGGTCAAACTGGTTCGAGTTTCAAGCACACGCTGTTAAAGGTTCACCAAACTCCGGCCCGTAACATATGCTTATTGGACTGGCAGAAAAACACTCGCGTCTTGCGAAAAACGCAATATGCAGAAAAGCAGTGGTACTACGTTGTCGTCATTTTTCGATGTGCACCGTTTGAATGGCCGCCATTGGTGTCAAACACTGCACCCGGCTTTCTAATTCTACCCTGGTAAAATGGAGCAGATCTTTCAACTCAGCTTCTGAAAACGCAGCCACCATCGTTTGTCCCAAAACATCTCACGGACGGTTGGCAATGGTAGGCACTCTCATCCCTGTCTCCGCTTCTCGCGCACAATAGTAAGGCCAATGTCACATTGCAGGGCGTTCCGCATGGTGTCTACCACCAATGCCGAAAAACTAAGTTATCGTACCTTCAAAGCAGTCGAGCAAATAATATGCAGTGACGTGGCATTCTACAACTTTCAGATACATCTTATGTAATTTGCTGACAAGTGATACAGATAAGTGGCTGACAAGTGATAGTGTTCGATTTTCTTTCCGTCAACAAACCTTTCCTTAAGAAGATCGACGGCCTACGCATAACTAGATTCTGTGGTCGGTAAAGCAGATTTAGACGCTGTCACCTCTCCCAGGAGGTAATTCCACATGTAGTAAAGCTTAGTCGTGTACGATAGTGTCTCGTTCAGCTGAACAGTTTTCTCAAACTGTTCCCAAATTGTGACAATTGGTGAATGTCTTCTCTGGAAGCAGGGAATGTGCAGCTTAAGTAATCGTAATTCCGAATGTTGCCATGTTAGTTGCCGCCACAGTAGGTTGAGCAGAAGCGATGGGTAGCAGCTCGCTTTCAGGTGGTTCTAAAACAGCCATCTGACAACTCAATTCGGCAAGCATGCGTATGGCCTGATCATCATAATCTTCTGCGGCACTATATTATGCTTCGAGCTCGTTGTCGGTAATGTGCTGATCAATAGCGGCTTTAAGACATGAAAGTTCGAAATTGCTTAAATTCAGGCAGTCAAGAGCGCCTGTCAGCTTGGCGATGTCGGCGTTCGAGTTATTCAGCAGCGTTGGGGCCTCTGCAGCAGCTTGGTGTTCTGGGCACGTCACACTGCCCGCTTGGTCTTGAGGCTAAACTCAGATATTCAGATAAACTCTTTAGCTGTGAGTAGGCAGGCATCTAGCTTCCGCGGCGACGCTCCGTGAAGCGCTCGTCGGCCTGTCCATCTTCGCCACCTGCGACACGAAGTGGTCGAGTAGAAGCTGCGTCAAAGTCGCGCGAAGAAACGGAACGTTCCGCACGGGATATTCCGCGCCCTAAATATAAGACAACTGTGAGGCGATGAGAGAATTCAGACACTGAGGATTCTCCCTTCCGTTCTCAACATTTTCTTCATTCCGCGCAGTACTAGCCTGCGCAGGTCCATTCTTCTTTTTCTATAACTGTTTGTAACCTCTGTGATAAATCGTCCGGGTGTGCTTGATGCACGTTGTCAGCTAGTCTCCTGAGAACTTACTACTGAAAGTTTTTACAGTGCTTTATTCAAATATGAAGGTGTGTTCGACACTTCATTTGCCCTATATGCGGACGAAATTGACATTGTGCATTCACCAAATATATTAATGAAAGCCCCTCTCTTTCAAGCATGCATCACACATACGTATTGAAGCCGCTGAGAGAAATAGTGCTTCCGATTGTTCTCCTTGGTGCACATATAAAAATGAGATAATAAATCTTGAGTAATACTGTATTTTCTCGCATATAACCCGCCCCAAAATTGGAAAAAGATTGCTTACAAAGTGGGGGTGTGGGTTATCTGCGAAGGTTTGCGAAGGGATGGGGTGGGGGTCGGCTTCGCGGCAACGCGCGGCCTGCCGTGCAGAGTCCGCGTTGTCCGCATGCCTATCGACATCGACGTGTGTTAAGCCAATAAGAGGCCAACATAGGTTATAGCTAGATCCTCATCCATAGTCTAGTTAGATGCTTTTTGCACGCTTTTCGTTTGAGTCAGGTGCTGTTTCTTATAAGCCCAGTTTGCATAGTTGGCCAGCCTTGTTTAGGCATCACGAGTGTGTCTCGGCGGCCGTCTTTCACAGTGAAAGAGAAACTGAAGATCGTAGCCGCTGCTGAAGAAATCGACAACAGAGCTGCTGCGAGATGTTTCCGAAGACGATTACGTCTTTGAGAGTGGCCATGAAGCCTCGGATGGCAGCAGTGAATCGGACGAAAGCACTGACAGCGTTGCGGCAGTCGTTTTGAAAGAAATTTTGCTTTGAAAACGAAATGATGACTGCGCGTAGTTGTAACTTACTAGTCCTCGTTTTTTTTCGGATACGCGTGCGGGTTATACGCGAGGTTATTTTTTTCTTTTTCGTGGAGTTCAAAGTTAGGGGTGGTGGTTGTATGCAAGGGCGGGTTATACGCGAGAAAATACGGTATCTGTAATATAGTAGCATATTTAGGATTAGGTATAACTCTACGTAATGCTTACTGTACGATTTTTGCAGGTGCTATACGTACCAACTTGCTCCACACAACTACCTGGAGGGCCAAATTGCATCTACCCCAATGGGACTCGCTGTCCGGTTCGTGCCTTTTGACTGCTATTGCTTAGCAAATATTTACCTCTCTGAACAAACTAATTACGTGACCTAAATGGTAAAGGCTCTTTTATAAGTTGAAAGCCTTAAGTGGCTCATTGGTCGAGAAATTAGCCATCCGGCGCGTGGCACGAAAATTAAATGGCACAAAAATTGAGGGTGCCAACATTGATTGTCGAACCCACGACCACTGGCTTGAGTCGAACTCACGGCGTTTGGTGGTAATTACAACGAAGTTAATTCGGGCACATCTGATTATTATAATTTTAATGAAGGCACTCGAACCAACGACCTTTGGTGGGAGTTGAACCCAAGACCTTTGCTGTTCATTACGCGAAGTTAATAAAGACACGGTGAATTAAGGTAGAGGTAATTAAGGCACCAGAACCCACGACGTTTGGCGGAAGCAAACAATAGGAAGTAACAACGCATTCGAATGAGAATGTCAAGTAATTTCATGAATGTCTGGTGAGCGCGCAGGCTTTCGCCTTCATTCTCTTTAGCAGATGCTAAAATGACTGTCAACTTTTTTTGTGTGAGGACCGTCCCCTAACCTCACGTTCCTAATTGATCTTTTGGGTTTGTGTGATGTGCTGTTCAAGGGTGGATCTTTCAGTAATGAACATTACTGCTACTAGAAGTGAAAAATGAGCAATAGCTAAACGCTGTTACAAAGGAACGCTTTCGGACGCTCAGAATATTGGTCATAGTACAGCTCCCCACACTATGTAACTTGAATTATTTCTTCAACTAATATGCTACTAAAGACGCGAAGGATGAACCGCAATATATGGTGCACATTTGCGCGGTTAATTTAGGCGTCTACACAACGGCCTCTGCGTAGGAATAAATATACTAAACCTCAGCAGAGTAATCCAGTGACATTAATTAAAGTTGAAAAGAATATTTTGTTACAGAAAGCTTCTTTGCATTCCAGGGGATTCATTCGACTATGCAACACTTAGTATAAGACGTGTAACGCAAATTTTCGAAACCATCACTGAAGAGAGAAAGCAGAGAGGAATAAAGACAGCACAAGAGCTCCGTCTTTACGTTATCCTCCCGGAGTCCTCTTTGTGTTCGTGTTGCTGGCGCTAAATTATTTATTGTTCGACGTTCACCAATTGATAAACACGAATGCAGTAAACAGTAATGCGATAAACAAAGCTTTTAAGGGAATGCAGTATTTCTTGCTAAAGCACTAAACTTTTCAATGTGTTACACAAAGATGTGGAGACAAATGCTGTCAATTCATTACCGTCGGCAAATACCTTTGGAAAAATTCAGCTTTCTAAGAGTAATTTTGATGGCATAGTATACGCTCACTCTCTAGATTAACTAGCGACTGCGTGCATATTATTATATATCTCTTGTCTGTAGCTATGTCCCAGTTGAAAGAGTTCGCGTTATATACCGTGCGAATTTCGTACTTACTATCGAACGAGGACGCCCAGAGGGCTGCTCCACATTGCAGACTACATGTAGAAAAGCTTGACGTAGTTATGAACGGCAAGAGATGGTGTCATCACCGTGCAGTAACGGCAGGACAAGCGGAGTAACACCCCGTAGGCCAACACTGCATTAGAAGGTCGAAATGTATTTTGGGCACTCTGCGTACGTATACCAAGCAGAGTTAATCGGAGGCGTTCCTGCAACTAAGACGGCGTGCTGTGTGACAGGATGCAAATTTAGCGTACTTCCCAAAGGCATCACACACATCCGTTTATATGAGGGTAGTACACTGCACTACAATTACTAGCTGTGCCGAGCTGTTAGAATAGCTCGATGAATGGCTAACACATTAGTTGCTTCCGTTTAGAAAGGCACGTGTGTGGCTTCCCTGCAACTGCTGAACGGGTTGACATACGTAAGCAAGTAACTTGCTTGCTACACGGTGGGAGAAAGAAAAGCGCAGTCGCAAGGAGAACTGGGGCAATGTGACCGGATGGCTGTGGAAACGTTTGTCCACACAGAATTGAATATCGAATTGAATATGTGCCTTCATGACCAAAATAAGCTTGGCCCGCTGGCACGCTGTCGAAGTACGAGGCGAGTCACGGATGTCGGCGTTCATCCTCGTGCGAACGAGCGGCGCCAAATAAGGCGTTCTATGAGGAATCAAGAAGAACCACCTCAATGACAGCGTGGAAAGGGCCCAGCGCAAAGGGGAAGAATGGTCCGGGATTTTTAATGATGTCACTGAGAATGGTGGCGTCGGCAATCTCCACGTCTTCAACTTTCAACGATGTCGCTTATCGCGCATCTCACGGGGATTAGGACAGTTATGGCTCTCTAGTGCGGGTGAATCAAACTAGCACAGTTGTTGCGAAGCTGCAAAAACGTTCACGTAATTATCGGCATTATCGGAATTATCGGAAGTATTATTTTGATTCAGGTTAGTCGCACTGCAGGCAAATTGCCACCAGTGTCGTTGTCGTCGCTGTGATGTTCCGGAAGTCCAAGTGCGATAACATCGAGGCCGTGCGCCGTCTGCTGTAGGGGCGAACGAAACCTTGCGAGGGTGACCCGAGAAGAATGGTGGCTTGATGCGGCCGTGTCTTCTTGCGCTGGCAAGGGAGGGAGGTGAGGAGGGTACGCGCGGTTTCGCACGGGTAAAAAGGGGGGGGGGGAGTGGGGAGATGTGCGCCTGTTAGGAGGGTGGGGGCAGGGAGGAGGCGAAGATTAGTGTGCATCTCCTCTTCTACTCCAACTGCGTCGGCTGAGCGCGTCCTATTTTGGAGGCAATCTGCGGTGGGTTCGAAGGCTTATAGACCTGAGAAAGCTGATGGCTTCATGTGCGCTGTGTTCATCGCGCGCCTCGCTTGAGTTTAAACGAGAGGCAGCACGTAGGGGAATTGGCTTGCCGCTGATGCCGCTCTTCATCACGCCAACGTTCTCATAGCGAGTGCGTGCGTTCGTAGAGTTTAATGTTTTCGGTTTATCTGTGTGCGCGTGACAACGTGCTTGTTAAACGAATGTTTACAACAATACAAGCAACTAATAAAACGACTAAACTTAGTTCGTATAGCTGTCTGGTAATTTGCTATGTCATTGCATTCATCACCTTTCGGGGTAAAATGTGACTTTGTTGGACACCGCCAGTTTTCCGAATATTTATAATGATGGTAATTATTTGGGGACGTAAGTGATGGGCTTTTAATGGTAAATATCGTGGAGGCATACCTTTCGAAAAAGTGGCCAAAAGTTCGGACGGTCTGATAGACACCGAGCTCCTCTTTGCCTGCCAGTGTTGTAACGAGCCTGGGTTGCTGTATGACCCTCAAGAAAGAAAGCGAGTAGGGCCAGGAGCACGTGATGAAGTGTCGCAGCTCTGCACTCAGTCCAGTAGTGTTTGAAGCGTCCACCATGAGAGCCACGTGAGGATCGAACTCTCGAGCTAGAAGGGCAGGACTGGCCAAGACATGATTCACGTTGTAAAATCTCCTATCGGTGGTGGAAATAAATGGCAGTGTGAATGCGTATTCCTGTGTGTATAAGAAGTGATAGAGTGGATAGACGAGAGTGGCAAAGCTTCGAATGAATCCGCGGTGAAAGTACACCATGCTGTTACGTTTGGCCGAGTTCGGTTCCAAGCCGGGAGAAGAAGACGCCGGGAGAAGGAAGAACGTAGTTTTAATGCGGCATGCTTGCCGAAAGAAGGTGTACAAAAGAAGCCGCCAACGGCGTGATCCGCAGTCCTTTATAAAGGAACGCCGTGATCAAAGGGCGAGGGAAAACATCAGCGCACATGCGCGAAACGGATTATCGTCCGGAACAGATGAGCCAGACTTGGGCGCCGGCTGATAAGCGGTGCGCAACGCAACAGCCCCTCCCCACGGAAGAGCACCAAGGGGGGGTAAAGAAGGCTTCACCCGCACAGGTTTTTGCGAAAGGTTCATCGAAGACTTCGATGTAACGGCACTTTCGGAGATTTTCGCCAGTTCAGCCGGCTGCGCGCTTGATGGTCAAGTCCGAGGTGCACAGAAGCGCCAAAGTACTTGGCGACCGATGTTCAAGGATCCGGCGAAGTGACGTCTGACCGTCCGAGGACACATGACTCGGTGCTCGGTTTTCAAGTCGAAGGATGCGTCCTTTACGGACGCGCGCAGGGTCCGGTGGTCTCAGGCCGATGTGCGGAAATGTGGAGTGCATGGCGTGGCAGGAAACTGCAGGCGACGCCGAGGGCACGAATCCCGGGCCAGGGTCCTGGGCATAGGCGATACAGCAAGCACCGCCGCAAACACCGCAAACAACTGCCGAGTGCGGCCAGGCTAGACCCTCATACGCAGAGTGTTTTGGAAACCTTCCAATCGGAACAAAATTGGCTGTCGAGGACTTACGACAGTTACGTACGGTTCTATGCGAATACTGAATCAAGGCTTTGGTGCCACTAGGCCGACCGGCGCCGAGGGAGAGAAAGCCCTGCTGAGACCATCTGCATTTGCGTGCAGCGATCCTCTCTTATGTTTAACCGTAAACGCGTACGGTTGCAAACTGAGGCTCCAACGTAACAACCTGCCATTTTTGTTGGACATCTGTTGAAGCCACGTGAGCGGACGATGATCTGTAATGAAAATGAATTCTGCTCCAGCCAAATAACAGGAAAGTTTTTCTACAGCCCAAACGAGGCACGCGCATTCCTTTTCTATGGTACTGTAAGCTTGTTCACGAGCAGACAGCTTTCGGCTGGCATACAAAATGGGATGCTCATGCCCGTGCTCGTCTTCCTGACTCAAAACTACACCTATCCCCTTTTCGCTTGCGTCACACTGCACAAGAAAAGGTTTCGAGTGGTCTGGGCTCGCCAGGACGGGCTTTGCGGTGAGAGCTACCTTCAAAGAATTAAAGGCCGCTTGTTTTGCTTCGTCCCATTGCACACGTGTAGGAGCGTCTTTTTTCAGCGAATCTGTAAGGGGGCTAGCAACCTGCGAGAAACACTTGATATAGTGTTGGTAGTAGCCTACCATCCCTAAGAAAGTACGGAGCTCAGTTTTCGTTTTCGGCTGAGGGAATTCCTTGATTGGCAGAACCTTTAAATCAAGTGGACTTCGATGTCCTTGACCTAATCTGTGACCTAGGTAGCAGACTTCTGAGCGACCTAACTTGCACTTCTGGGCTTTTAAAGTTAGGCCAGCCTCGCCAAGGAGACTTAGAACCTCCTGCAAATGGTTCACGTGCTCCGGCCAAGTATTTGAGAATACTGCGATGTCGTCGAGATACGGTAGTGCGAATGCCTCCGCTCCAGCTAGCACTTGATCCATGAGTCTCGAAAAGGCGAAGGGGGCATTTTTAAGACCGAAGGGAAGAACCAAAGGCCGGAACGTGCCGAAAGGCGTCACGAAGGCAGCCAATTCACTCGCTCGCTCTGTTAGCGGCACTTGCCAGTACCCCCGCACTAAATCGAGCGTAGAGATAAACTTAGCTTTGCTCACCTTTTCAAGGCAGTCTTCTATGTGCGGTAAGGGATACACTTTGGTAACAGTTACAGAGTTAAGCTTACGGTAATCGATACACGGCCGCGGTTCTTTACCGTTAGCTTCTACAATTATCATTGGGGACATGAAGCTTCCTTCACCTCGTTCGGCCACTTTAAGCTCTAGCATTTGATCAACTGCCTCCCTCATCAATTTTTCATGGCGCGGTGAACATCTGTAAGCTTTACATCTCCTGTTGTGCAACGTTGGGTTGTTCGCTTCTGGTGTAAGCTCAATATCATGAGTCGTCAGAGTGGTACGACCGGGTACCTTTGAGAACACGTGTCTGTGCTCAGCTATCAAATTTGTTAAATCGTCAAGCTGGCTTTCACTTAGAGCAGCACTGTCTGCTGTCAAATTAAGGATTTCATCCACAGAAAACAAGTCATGTCACGGGGAATGGCAGGAAGTTCAGCTTCTACTTCTTCAGGTTGATTTAACACCAAATTCACAACCGGCACACGTTCTACATAGGGCTTCATGAGGTTGCTGTGATAGATACGTATTTCTTTCCTACGACCTGGCAGTTTAACAACGTAAGTTGTGTCTGAAAGTTTGTGTTGTATCGTACCGGGGCCTTCCCAGTGTACCTCCAACTTGTTAGCTTTAGAAGTACGCAACATGAGCACCTTCTGCCCTTCGTGAAACTGGCGCACACTGCTGTTTTTGTCGTAGCGTTTTTTTGCTTTTGTCTGAGCTTCAAGCATATTAGCTTCCACTAGAGCCTGCGTGTCGTATAGGCGCTGCAGTAGGTTGCAAACGTACTCGACCACAGTCGGGTCGCTACCCTTCTCTTCCCAGTTTTCACGAATTAGCCTAAGCGGGGAGCGCAGCGCCCTCCCGTACACGAGCTCCGCTGGGCTAAAACCTGTCGATTCATGTGCCACCGAACGTAAGGCAAAAAGCATAGCTGGTAACGCGGCGTCCCATTCTTTTTTTTTCTCATAGCACAAAGCCCGCAATACCCGCTTCATTACAGAATGAACCCTCTCTACACTGTTGCTTTGCGGATGTTGAATAGAACTGTGGTGTATCTTGATACCGCACCTGTTAAGAAAGGTCGTTGTTAACTCGCTCGTGAAGACACTGCCGAGATCCGACTGTATTTCACTCGGAAAACCCACGCGGGAAAATATCAAAAGGAGGGCGTCTACTATTTCTGCTGATGCAAGACAGCGCAGCGGCATTGCCTCAGGAAATTTAGTTGCAGGGCACACCATCGTTAAAAGATATTTATATCCCGACTTCGTCACTGGCAAGGGCCCCACAATGTCCACTACGACTCGACGAAACGGCTCAGTAATAATAGGAACTGCAGTCATAGGGGCCTTGTGTTTCTCGTGTGGTCTCCCAGTTCGCTGACAAACGTCACAACTACGAACAAACTCCTCCACATCTTTAAAACAGCCTGGCCAGTAATACTCGCTTAGCAGCCTCGCTTTTGTCTTGGTAATTCCGAGATGACCAGACCAGCCTGCCCGATGGGAAAGTTCCAGTATGTTCTCGCGGTACTTTAGAGGGACCACGATTTGGTCAGCGCTTGCGCCTTTCTTGCCCCGAAAGTCGCGGTACAAAACGCCATTTCTTTCATGGAACGAGCCACTGCCTGCACCTTGCTTAGCGACGCTTTGACGGCATTTTGTCAAGGTTAAATCCGTTTTCTGTTCTTCGATCAACGTGGCTTTGTCGACGGTAGATAACGCCTGAAAATCGCAACTCGTGGGTGGAATGAAACACGGTGCCTGTTCGCCTTCCTCGTGGGCGGATTCATGCGTGTCTGAGCTTGCCTCATCGCCATTATCTGATTGACCCCGTTTTTGATCCTCGGCACTGACAACGCGTGACGACGGCTCTTGGTGAGCGGCAGTTTCTTTCGCCATCGACCTCGTGACAACCATTACAGGGTTCATATCAAGTGTTACGCCTGCATTCAGCAATTCGTTTGCCGTTCTGTTTGATAGCAAATATGGACACTGAGGCATTACGTTATCCGAGACAGCTGCTTCGGTCTTAATTTCACCGAACGCCCCTTTCAATGTTACGTTTGCTACTGGTAAGCTCAGGGTGCCTTCTTCCAAGGCTTGCCTTAAGCACACGTAATCACCTGTGAAGTCACCAGAATTTACTAGGGAAGAGTGCACCACGTCATACGTTGCACCTGTGTCGCGCAAGACCTTACATTCTCGGCCGTTAACTTCCATGTCATGTAGGTAAGGTTGCAGCAAATCTTCGCCCTGCCCCATAACGAACTGTATCGGCGATACCTTTGGAACGCGACACCCCGCAGCTACGTGTCCTGGTTTCTGGCATTTGAAGCACACGATAGGCTTCCGCGCCTCAAAAGATTGGTTTAACTGTGAATCTAAAGATTCCTGCTTTGTGGTATTGTTATCTTTCTTCTCAGATTTTCTAAATTCCTTCTGCTCCGCTGTAGAGCCTCGTGCGCCTCGCATGTTTCTTTCTGCGTCAAAAGAACGGCGTTTTGCGCAGTAGTCATCTGCATACTCTGCTGCCTTGCGGGCCGTCCTCACATCTGGCTTATCGAGAATCCATTCCCTCAGTTTTTCAGGAAGCGTTGAGCAAAATTGCTCTAGGCAGATTTCCTCAAACATTTTTGCCTTGTCCTCGAACGCGTCAGCACCTTTTAGCCAATTTTCTTGGAAGCTTGCTAGCCTGTACGCGAACTCTGAGTAGCTTTCGTTCGGCTTCTTAACCGATTTCCTAAACTTAAGCCGGAAAGCTTCAGGCGACAACTTGTACTTTGCTAACAAGGCCCTTTTTACGTCCTGGTAACATTCCGCTTCTTCGGCATTTAACCTAGCTAGAATTTCTGCGGCTTCCGCCGGCAACAAACTCAGAAGTCTTTGAGGCCAGGACGTCAGCTCAAAGCCCATTCTTGTGCAAGTGCGCTCAAAGTTTGTCAAAAAGAGCCCCAATTCACTACCAATAACAAAAGGCTGAAGAAAACCTCTCATGTCATAATTGACGGCTCTCGGCTCTGCCTCAGTGGTCAGAGACCGCTTTAGCTGCTCCAATTGGCATTGTTTTAGTTCCTCCTCTCTTTCTCTCACTTTGCGTTTCCTCTGCACTTCATCAACTGCTTCAGCAATTTCGTCGGCACTCGCCCCACAGGCTGAAATTTTGCCCACAATTTCGGGTTTCCGAATAGCTTTGCTAAGCTCTAAGCCGAGCTCGTCTGCTACGGCCAACAAATCTACCTTTAGCAAGCTATTCAAATCCATGTTCACTACCGTAACTGTGACAAAAGTCCTCTAAGCCGCCTTTCCTATTTCCCTGACTGGAAATTATAACACTCGGCGTACCAGAGTACAAAGCCAAAGCCTCACCGACTGCTGCCGCAGCGCTCCCGGGGGTCCGCCATTTCACCGCTGCCACCAGCTGTTACGTTTGGCCGAGTTCGGTTCCAAGCCGGGAGAAGAAGACGCCGGGAGAAGGAAGAACGTAGTTTTAATGCGGCATGCTTGCCGAAAGAAGGTGTACAAAAGAAGCCGCCAACGGCGTGATCCGCAGTCCTTTATAAAGGAACGCCGTGATCAAAGGGCGAGGGAAAACATCAGCGCACATGCGCGAAACGGATTATCGTCCGGAACAGATGAGCCAGACTTGGGCGCCGGCTGATAAGCGGTGCGCAACGCAACAATGCCCAGAAATTGGCGTAATTGAGTAGGTTATTAGATTAAGGATGTACTGTGAGGGCGAACGCTTTGGTTAGAATTGGGGGATTGGGGATGACTGAAGTCACGGCTGGAGGACTGAAGCACAGATACACCAAAACCGTGTTTTGTCAAGCTGCTTAACCTGTTTGAGAGGAAGTGGACAATATGCGTTCGTTTCGCATGAAACTAAATTGTTAGGAAGTTGGCAACGTACTCAATCATGAGCGCCACACCTCGTGTCGCTGAGCAGTGCAAGCAACTTACTCGCTGTCCCCGCCCTGCGGAAGTTGATGTCCACCGAAGCTGTTGAAAACCACCATTAGAACTGTTGAGGGAGATATGTAATAATTTAGTGCCTTAGAGTAATGGCAGTAATGGTAATTTAGAGTAATGGTAGTAGTGGGAAAAATGAATGGACATATTGACACCACGCCACTGCCTATAGCGGTGCTCCAACAACCACGAAAGGCTAGTGTCGTTACTCTCCACGCTGCCAGCTGCCGTCGACACGGCGGCTTGCGCAACAGTAATCTTTACCGAGAGACGTATTGGGGGAGCACTGCCTGCTTTGCATTGTTATCAGGAGCGCCTTATCAATTATATGGTTCGGATGCTTGTTTTGTGCTTGTTATTTATTATAACGTGCGCTGTTCTGTATGTTGTATGCGTGAATGAAAATAATGTATGCACATTTCGCCTTATTTTACTGAGTGCTTGAAGCCTGCGTCACCTCCTTCGCGGGTCGGCCCGGTATTGCACTGCCTCGGGGATCGGCCTACATTTTTGCCCAGGGAGGCCGGACAAGAAAAATGCCGACCAACTCGAGGCTAACAACTTCGCTGTAAAGGTTGAAACGACCTACGCTATAGCGTAGAGGTCGCTGGCCGTATAGATCACCATGTTGTGGATATTTTATTTAACCACCGGCTGGCCATTCGAAGCTCAGAAAACAAATTTCAGCGAAGGTGATGGCGGTGTTGTAGATAAATGCTAAATGTTGTCTTTGTGGTTGACTAATCAAAAGTGGGGGGGGGGGCGAGTTCTCCTCCAACAAACAGTCTCCCGTTTCGTTGGAGACCTCCTGAAGCTGCGAATAACAGTCGCTTGGAGTAGGCTGAATAATCAACTGAAGTGGGCTGAACATGTGCTCAAGCTCGGCCCGGGTGAGTGCGCAAGAAAAGCGGCCATCAGATAGTAACGGTAGTCGATAAACATCGTTGCGCACACGCTTCTCTCAATCTATTGCTATCAGTGGAGCAGGGTAGCCTAAGAAAAAGATCCGTCGCAGACACTGTTACATAAAGGTGCTTCAGCAACAGTTTCTCCTCCTGCAATGTTTTAGACCAAAAGCTTGGTGACGTTTTCTGAAAGCTCCACATGATATTGCCGATTACAATGCCGCTGCAAGTTGCATTTCTGAATACACAGCATTTCTGAATTTTACAGCGCAATACGAAAAAATAGTTTTTGTCTCAAATAGGGAAATTTGGACATAACCCTCGTGAACTATTTCGCAACACACACTCGCCGATATTTGTCGTTGAACGATTCTGATTTTCTTTGAAGGCTACTGCTGCAAGCTCTTATTAGAGCCGTCAAAATATAACCTTGGTCACGTTTCTAAATAATGCTGAAGCCCTATTGGAGGACGACACTAAATATGTGTTGCTGGCTATAGTATTAGCAAGTCATACTGTTTGTTTTCATATTGTCTCTATTTGTATAATTACTGCTGATTCAATTACCAACGTCGAAAAGTATACGAGGTGCTTCCCAAAAGTTCCGGGAATTAGAAAAGCACAGGCGAACTGAGTGTGGTACACATTTCCGCCGCTACACGTGGCACACTGATCCGCATATGTTTTGAGGATCAGTGTGCTGAACGACTTGCATCTGAGGAGTACTGTTTTTCGAAGTGTTGTTTTGCAACGCAATGTTTCAATAATTTGGCGCATTTCTTAGCAACCAATATAGTAGATTCAAGAAGCGAAAAATTTGCATCAAGTTTTGTTTCATAGTTGTTGTTTAAACTGAGGCATAACCTCGTCGTATGCTAGAGAACGCTTTTGGAGTCGACACCATGAACCAAAGTAGGACGTTTTTATGGCATAAGCGCTTTAAAGAGGGTCAAATGTGTGTGGACGATAAACGTTCTGGACGCCCGTCAACAAGCACAACCCCGTAAACGATAGCGGAAGTTCGTAAGGCTATCCTTGGAAAGCACAGGCTAACTATAAAGGACGTCTGCGACATTGTAGGACAATTGTACCGCACATTTCAGAGAACTTTGTCGGATGTTTTGAACATGAGGCTTATTTCTGCAAAATTCGTGCCAAGATTGCTCAGTGACGAGCAGAAGCTGCACCGTGTTTGTGTCTGTACGGAACTGAAACAACATGTCAGGGACAATGTCAAACAAAGCACAGTACTTCCACACCCCCGCTATTCACCTGATCTCGGCCCTTGTCACTTTTCCTTGTTCCCAAAGTTGAAGTTGAGGCTGAAACGACGTCGGTTTCATACTGTTGAAGAGATCCAGTCGGAATTGCAGGCGCGCCTCCACACACTGTCGCCTGGAGAGCTCCATGAACGCATGAAATTGCGGCAGAAAGGCGGAGATCGGTGTATACATGCTCAAGGGGACTACTTTGAAGGATACAGTGCTGATTAGGCGTTGTGGTCTACACTTTCTTTTTTACGACTGAATTACTGGAACTTTTGGGTAGCACCTCGTAACATCAGCGACACATCTCAATTGAGAAAGTTGTAGAGCGCTCGAGAAAACATCAAATTAATCAGCTTCTAAATTCGTCCTTCTTACGTAGCAACTTTCTGAGTCCTAAAGAAAGCCAATGAAATTTGAAAGAAAAATTTGGCAGTAGTGAGCACACGCTCAATGTCTACGTTAATGCGATCATAATTCAAGAAATGTAACGATACATGCTACTGTAACCACTGAAATGCATCTCGTAATATGCTTGTACCGCAACAGAGATCCTCTCCCGCGCTTCCTTATGGACCCGCTGCATCATCGTGCTCAACCTCCGAGATGTCCACGTGAGGCCTTCAACATGCCTGCCGCTCCAGCGCGTGCAAACGCCGAGAAATGCGCTTTGTATGAGGCATGTGCTGGCAGTCGGCCTTTTACAGCGTAAGCTGTTATGGGCATAATATAATAGCCGTTTCGGTTCGCGCTGTTGTCCGCCGCCGCGTAACCGCTATTGCCCGAAATGCGAAAAAAGGTACCCCGTCTTCGCCGTAATCGAGCCCAGGCCCGCTGCGTGGGAGTCGGATACTTTACCACTGAGCCACGCAAGTGCTTGCTATCAGTGTCAGAAAAAGGCCCTATAAACGCGCCCTATGCAGGCGCGCAAGCGCAGACAACCCGAGCCGGTGGCAGTATCGTGGCGCCATCTAGTTAAGGCGCCTGCAAAAGCCGCATGCACAGGCACGGACGACGAGATGCAATTCAGACGAGACGCGCAATAAACGCGATCTCCATGTCAGATGTGCGCCACGTATTCTCGGTACCTCTTCGCTACACGTTATGGCGTCTCCTCGCAAGGTACGAACCGTTGCTGAAGAAGCGAATCGTAGAGCTACGTGCGCGGCTACAACCAAGCATCATCGGGCTAAGCAGACTGCTGTGCAGAGAGACCGCAGCCCACCGTCGACGCCGGGCGGACCATTGAGATCGCTCTCGTCATAACGAGGCGAAGAGACTTTGCCGCGAAGACACTGTTGTGCGTGGTGCCGAAATTGCTACTCTTAAGCCGCTCCACATGTGCTGCGTGTGCCTGCGTGGGACTGTGAGAGAGAGAGAGGGATAAATGACATGGGAAAGGCAGGGAGGTTAACCGGAAGTTAGGTATCCAGTTTGCTACCCTGCATCGGGGAAGGGGTAAGGGGAGACAGAAAGTTAAAGAAAAATGCACACACATAGAAACAGAGGGTGATCAGAAAAAAACACAAACACACGCACACACACAAAGGAACTCAGGAGCGTCACAGTCGTTCAAGCAGGTTGCTTGTCCGGAGGAACCTCAGCAGTGCGCTCATCGCCTTCTGGTGTGAAGACCGTGTCAGCCGGCACTCTAAGATCGTCTGCTCAGAAAGCGGCCGGTCGTCGAGGTGTGCCAGCGTCGTCACAAGCGTCTGTCTCTGGGAGCTGTAGCGGGGACAATGACAAAGCGTGGGACTGTGCTGCGTGTGCTGCACAGGCCTGTGACTTTTTTTTGCACTTCCCTCTCGACACCCTGCGTTATCGAGCAGTGTCATCACGAAGTCTGATCGTACCCAGTGCGTAAAGCCGCTGAGAATTGTCCTCTCACAGCCCACACGCATTCGTGGCGCAGCGCGCAGATGCTTTGGGCAGATGTTCCGAGGAAACCACCTAACATGGGTTCGACTCCGCCCAGCATCGGAATGTCTTTTTAAATATTTTGTAAGGATGTAGTACATAGTCACTGCAGAGGATTTACCAGCAATAGGCGCATACCCAGTGACACATACCCTATTGCCCCTACCCAATCGAAGCAGTTGTCTATTCGGACACAGATCCGGTGGTGCATACCCAGGGGCCATATAGTTGTGGCGTTACAGGGATTACGTTCCCAAATAATGCTAATACTAAAATACACCTGACAAGCCGGCGTGGGCGCCGCGATTGAAGTGCTCCCAAAGTACCCCCATATGAAGTAACATCGCATTGAGCCTGGCGAGTTACCGCCTAAAATTGACAAGGCAGTGACGGAGTATTTAGCTGCGCGGATGGCGCCAGCGACTTGATTATCTTGCGGCGTTTGATGATAGCGCTAAGTGTCCAGGTTAACCAGGTCACACGCCATAATATAAATGCGGTGTTCGTTTATACGCGATATGAACGAACAGCAATGCTGTCATGGTCGTTGCATTGTCATCATGCATACGTTGCTGCACCGTCCACCCTATATCATCGTGGTCGTTCATCATCACCATTTTATCTTCGTCAACCGACTCTTGTCGTGCAGTCGTCGTAATGTGATCATCGTCATACAGGCTTCGCGAGGCAGTCGTCTTGGTGCCATTGTTACCCCGCACTCATCCTCCTCACATTGTTCTCATATCATTGTCATGCCATTGTCACCATTGTGCCGTCGACATGCAATCGCCATCATTCTTTGTCATACCCTCGTCGTGATGACGTCACAGTCCTTTCATCGTCATCACTGTAGTCTCGACATCTGGCTCTAGTACCGCCATTGCCGTCATGCCATCGTCTTCACCCATTCGTCGTCATACCGTTGTCGCCATATTGCTGTCGTCATGCTGTAGTTTTACCGTCGTCATTATTGCAGTAATGTCATTACATTGTCGTCCTGCAGTGGTTGTCATACAACCTTCGTCGATACAACGACCTCATTACTTCTTTGACATTAAACCATAATCATACTGTCGTCATTCATTCGTGATTATGTTGCAATTATCATGCCATCGTCGTCATCAAACAGTCGCTATCGTGCATCTATTGTCACGCCATCCTCGTCAGATAGTTGGAATCATGCATTCGCTCTCATACTGTTGGCGTCATGCCGTTGTGATCGTGCCATCATTGTCATTGAAGCTTCGTCATTCAGATTTTTTCATGCCATCGTCGTCATACTGATATCATGTCGTCATCACGTTCTCGTCGGTAAACAAATTGTCATTCATTTAAGAATTGTCATGCCATCGTTATCGCCCTTGTCGTTCCATGGATGCCTTTCATCTCAGCGATTCCATTTTCGTGACGGCGTCAGTGTCATACAGTCATCGTCATGCCGCCACGCTCATTCAAAACGCTGGCCTTATAGCAGCGTGGGACAGTTGCGAAGTATTTCGCATGTAGCCGATGCAGCGGAAATCTCAGAATGACCACTACAAGTTTTAGGTAATCGCGAATTCATAATGGTGCGCTATTGCTATATTACTGGAAGGCTAATCGCATACCATCGCCAGTAGTCATGCTATTAGTTCTGGCGCATTTTTTTCAACCTATAAGGTTGCGATAACCCGCGCACAAACCCCCTGACCAAAGTTCTTTTTCACCAATTAAGACAACACGTGACGCTCACAATCTGCACTATGGTACAGTAATCTTCTTGGTGAGCATCTTGTGAGCTTCTGCCTGAATAATTTGAAATTCAGCCGGTGATATTTGATAGGAGCACCGGAAAATGGGAGCGGCACCATCGGTATTCATGCAATGTGTAACAGCTGTAGTTCGGCCAAAGGATCCGTCGCTAAAGTCGAAAGTGTGATATCAAAGTGGAACGTAGTATAGCGCTTCAGCGTGCTGAAACCACAGGCCTGGCGCAATATTTTTTTTCATGCGATGACGGCCTTAGGGCTACACTGCGAAGGGTGGAAAGGGTCGATCGGATCATCGTCTATTGCAGCGGAGTCGAATTCGTGTTTCGGAAATCAGGTAAGCTGGGCCAGAAGCATCCTTTGCAGCATAATGTGTGGCATCAAGCCAAAAGTGACCACGGATATAGAGGTGCAATGTGTCGTGATCGATAAAACGGTATCATAGACTCTGTTAACTTGAGTGTGCGTGTAGGGTGTTCGTCATTGGATTCGCGATGTATTTTTGATCTGACAGAGGTGGGGAGGAACATAAAATCTACGTACATCAAAGTTAAGGGTGGCAAGCCAACAAAGTCGGCGAAACTGAGGCGTCTCGGCGGCGCTTCAGCGGGATCCAGAACAGGCGGATCAAGACGGAGAGCATAGGCTGGACCACCTATGAGGGAAGAGTTCGCGAAGTCCAGGCGAAGAATTACGTTGTGGGGACAGTTGCCAAGGACGGTAAAGGCAACAACAGTGGAACGATCGGCAATACGGACTCAAGCGGTACTCATAAATTACAGAAGCTTTTCCGCCATCGATGGATGTGCGTCGTTGCGTGAGTAAAAATTTTCTGGAGCCTCTGACCAAGGCGAGTGCTCATCACAGAGTACTTCAATAAGGCTCATTTTAGTGGGAAGCGTCAATAAAGATTTGGCGACGTGAAGGGCAATGCAGCGGCACCTCCTGGCTCCGCACTGTCTTAGTATTCCTGCTGCAGCGGATAATCGGTGAAGTTGGGTGATGGGGCTAGGGAGAGCAAGACTACTGGCATTGGGGCAAAAACGAACGTGAGTAGCGATGGCTCGTTGCAAAAGGTTCAGTGGCCACATTAGGTGCCCAAGTTAGGTGGTCGGGGTCAAAGAACTCCAGTGACTGCGTCAGTGAAAAAATGTGTACCCGATTCGACGACAGCGGAGGAAAATTTGTCATTAGCACTGCGCCAATCAGATGGGCTCGAAAAACGCTGTTGTAAATGTGAAATGAGTCGAGGCGCAGTGGCAGAAGCCAAATAGGCTTCAGAGCGAGTTCCTGGAGGCGGCATTCCTTCATAACTGCGTAAAACGTTGATACATTGTTGACTACAAGGAAATTCAATGGAAGATCCGTTATTACTTTAAGATTGAGCTTCATCCGGCTTTATCATGTAAGCGTTAGCTTACGTGATCTAAGGTGTCTAGTTTGTGTATGACGTAGCGCTCTGTTGACCTGAACGCTTCTGGACAATGGCTCCTTCGCGTCACGTTGGTGACCGTAAGAATGGCCGAAGAAGTATCGTTACTTCGGTTGGAAAGCATACCAAATGATGAATTTCTTCTTACTGTTCCGGAAGCAATAGTCTTGGTGAGCCACCGAGTTAAAAGATTGCGTTTGGAGCATGAGAGTAGGGTTTGACTGTTTGTTGGTGCTTATTCCATCGTACAGGTCAATCTTGTCCTCGATGCTTCCAGATGCATTGCAGAGAAGACGCCAGGATGACGGGTAGAGGCGAGAGCGTTGCTGTTTGTCGGAGTGCAAGCAGATGTTGGAGCCGTGTGGACGAGATCTCTTCCCCTGGAGTCATGATGGAAGGCTAGAGGAAGCATCCGCTGCGAATCTCCGTGGCATGGACAGGAAACGCGCACCTCCACTATAAATGTTATGGCGAAAGACGCTGACGCGAAGTTACATGCAAGTACAGTTACTTGCAGACAAAGGCTTAAAGGCAAGAGCCAGTGCGTTGTCAAGAGTAATTTTCGTCTTCCCAGACACAAGGTAACCTCTGCGTCTTTAATGTCACTACCCGTAGCACTATGTGGCCGGTCAGTCATGACATTGTACATGGCAGCGTACACAGCCTAGTGTCTTCTGTTGGCTCATTAAGACCAGATGCAAATGGATAATCATCAAGCTTTGAATTTGTGCAGGCCACTTAGATGTCTTGTCGACGTTGAAGATCAATTGCTGCATGCAGCGGAAAGAGCTGGGACGAAACTTTCAATTCGTCAGGCGCTAAGCGTCGTTGCTATTGGCCAGCTGTCCATTTGCAATGGAAGACGACGACGTCGGAGGCCTACAGAAGCAGTCCCTCCTTAGACCTTCCATCGTTCCAGCATATTTTTCACGGCCGCTTCTGACACCAAGTGATGTTTCCCCCAAGAACAACACCGCATTGAACGCTATTGCGCCAGCCGAAGCGAACGAAGCCTTTAATAAAGCTTGAGACGTATGGGCATGGATGAAGGCCACACCGATATCATACACGTGAAGTACAGAAACGAACAGACCACACTAGAGGTCACTAGTGTATCTGTACCCCTCGCAGCTACCATGACATGCTGGTACGCTTCAACAGAAACCCATGCTGAGAGGCATCACTCCTCTCTCTATTAATCACATATCTCGTTTATTGAAATTCTGCCCTTAGAGAACTTTCTTCTGATGTAACGCTCAGTTCTGTAAACCTACTTGTAAAATTGATATGAGTGCCGCAACTACGTCACAGTCGTTGCACCCACAATGGCGGACATCGGAAAGCGCGCCCTCAGCACTCTCGAACCCTACCGAACATGTTTGGACGCTTCGTGGACGATTGTTTTGTGTGGTAAAGGCATCCGAGGTGGACAACATGATCATGCACAAAACGTCTATATAGCCTGCTATGCCATTTGCGGTAGAATGCGAAAGCTTTGGTTTTTCTCCTTCTTAGATGTTCTCATCAAATGAAGACATGTCATTTTCTATATTCAAAAAACTGACACGAGAAGTGCAATATTTTTACATTATTTCGCACCGCCTCCCCCTGCCAAAAGATTTCTGTCGCCCGAAGCATTGTCAAAGTGTCCGAAAGAATCTCATTATCCCCGCACCATAATCCGTGACATTAAGATAAACAGTTACACTTAGACATTCATCTACTGCGCTCTTCTCCGTCAGAATGAGAAGGACAGTAATGTGGCGGCAGCCGACATACAGCGACAGCTGCATCGTATCTCGATACCGTACATGTTAGGGAGCAGTGAGGCAAAGGATCATGGGCTGCGAATAATAGGGTTTCACGTCACGCACCAGCTTTTTTCTACTGTTACAAGCCTCCTCGCCCGCTCAGAAGACCGCGCTCTCATCCAAACAGCGCAGGACACTGCCTAGAAGATTACTTGCACCAACTGCCCAGCGTGAGTCACGAAAGAGAAGAAAAGGAACCGAGCGGAGCGATTTTTATTAGTCATATAATAAGAAGCCCTTAAACATCAAGGACTACATAGGGGAATTACGTGTACTTACTAAATGAATTAAAGAAATGATAAATAATGTAAATGCAAATGGATGAAAAAGCAACTGTCCACAGGTGGGAAACGATCCCACGTCTTCGCATTACGCGTTTGATGCGCTTACCAATTCAGCTACCACTGCGCCATTTTCTCATCCGCTTTCTGGGGTATTTATGTCCTACAACGAGACTTAACCCTGGGAGTGTTAGCCAGCGTCACCACTCACAAACCTTGGCGGCGGATGTAGAACGTCCTTTCTGCCGTAGGCGTCACGAGTACGTGATCTTTTTGGATGAAGGAAACTGGTCGATAAACCCACACAGGTTACCTGAAGGCATCAATATTGCCGGATTCGAGGCCCTCGTTATGTAACGAACGAGAAGAAAGGGCACGGAGGGGCTCGATTTTTATTAATCATATCATGCGTGAGTCATGCACTTTTAAGACAAATCTCTCAGGAAAAATTCGCCAACTGAACACGAACGGAACGCTCTGGCAGGAAAGTGCGACCTTTCTGACCACCACACATAAAAGGCCCCGGCGCATTTAGAGAGAGAACTAAATAAATAAAGATTTCTTGCAGTTAATTTATTTCTTCATTATGCTGTTCAAACCTTTCAAGACATTTGTGCCTTTAAGCTAAATACTGTACGCGTTGTGGTGCATGCAGTTGTCGTTCACTCTTTCGTCACATCTCAAAGATATCACAAGTGAAGTGCCATTGCTAGCTTAGAGCGTTGCATGGAGTGCCAAATAATGCTTATTCTAGCTGGTACCTGTCATGCCCCTCCGTAAAAAGTACTATCAAAAGCCTCCAATTGAGGCCCACACTTTGGTAACCTGTAACATTAGACTGTTGTCAAAAATGCCATTGGATGAATATAATCTGTACGGCGACTTTGCAAATGTTTCGTTTTGATTGCTCATTTCAGACAATGGAGCCTGGCTATTCGAACGAAACAACACTGAAGATAGGAATATGCGAAAGTGGTTTATGTACGTTGCCTCCCATTTCAGAAGGATGCTGGAGCAGCCCGCTAAGAGTGTCAGTAAGTGCAATGTTGAAAACAGTTGTAAACAAATGTCTGTGGGCTTGGTTATAAAAAAGTTGGCGCAGTTTCACCTGAAAGGTGAAGCATCAATTGCGATAGCAAATTTGAAGAGAGCTATGCGGAGTAATGATAGCAGCTTTATCAGCTGTATAAACTTGGACATGCAGCAGCACCGGCAACACGCAGAACTGTTGTCGACGGCGTCGGCGTTTTGCCCGCGTTCGCTCAAAATGCGTGCGGCGTTGGTGACTGTTGCCGCAGCCTCTGATATAAATAGGCACTTGGTGCCGATGATAAGTGGTTCTTGAGGGAAAGGGAAAGGTTGGCGCTATCTTCTGCAGCCCTTGAGGGAGCACGGCTCAGCGCCAACGGGGAGGGGTAAGTGGGAGCGAAAGAAGGGATAGAGTGGAGTCGCCATGGCGCAGATAAACGTCGCCTCCCTTCCTTCCCCCTCCCCCCCCCCCCACGGCCTTTCGTGCGTCGGAAGAAGGCACGTTTGCTCTACATATATGGTGATTGTAGAGGAGGAAAGAGACGCCTACTTCTGCAGCCCTTAAGGGAGCACAGAGCAGAACGCGCGTTTGTTCTCCGCCGTGCGTTCACTCCCCGTGAAAGCGCGCGTCCCTCGCGCCCTTTCACTCGCACATACAGCGTTCGGCGCGCGGCGACGATTTCATCTCCATTGACGTCATACGGAACCTCATGGCGACGGCGACGGAGACGCCGACGGCAGAAATCTGCTTTTGAGTGTCCATATAATTGCTATCGCAATAAAACACAAACACACACAAACAGCTCAGTCTAGCTTTTCACCACCAGTTCTTCCTGATAGACCCCAGTCGTAGAGCAAAGAGGGGCCATCACTTTCTTTCGGCAGTCACATAAGCTTCTTTAGGTCAATGTGTTATTGTGCATCTTGGGTGACATTGACGAAAACCACAGTCTTTCGTTACCAGACATCTGTACAGAATAGATTTGTTTCTTTGTTTCTGACTTGTATTATTGATGTATTGTCATCGCATGCCCACCAGGAATTCACCAGTAATTGTATTAGTGCATGCAGTTCTTGTTGTTTTATTATTTATTGTAATGTTACAGAAACTCAATGATGAGATTTCGTCTTTGATGTCCAGTATGGACTGAAGTAACAGTATCTGTACGGACTGTGGATCCGACCTTACTTGCCATCACTGTTTTAGCGAAAGCCGCTGCCTGTGGTGGAACACTCTTCCGTGGTAGTTTGAGCACACGACGGTCGGTAGGATAAAGGCAGAATTGAAGTTGTTTGCTCATGGTACCGCTTTCACAATTTATAATGGCGTAGCAATGCGAAGAACAAGGTACATAGTTCGATATCCGAACGCTGCGACTTTAGAGAGCAACAGATGCACGTTAAAGAACCGCAAGTGGTCGAAATTATTCTGGCGCCCCGTATTACGGCGTTGATCATGCCCATTATATAGTTCGAGTACGTTGATGCCCGACTTTAGCTCAGAGCTTGTGTTAAACAGTATCAGAAAGACTGCCTGCAGCATAACTTCATGAGAGCCTACCCGTGTGCCATGTCTACTTTCGGAATTGAGACAGCCGTAATAGCAGCATTGACGAGGTGAGACCGCCGATTGAAAGTTGCGGCATATGCAAATTGTGTACCCGCCAAGGCCGACCAGTGGTTTCGGCTCACTTGCACTTCTGCAATTTGTATTATGGACATTTTCAAATGAGTCTCAATGCTGTGGTGCTCAGGGTAGACTCATAGATCTCCGCATGCAAAGTGAATTTTCTATGTCTCACCATGAATTTGGATTCGCACAACATAAATTAACATTCAGGCTTTGCAGGAACATCACTTACCCAAGTATTACAAACGTTAGCTGTGCTAGAAGTGAAAACAAAATATAACAGTTGCCGGTACGGAACAAAATGGCGGGAACATACCGGATGACAAGAATGATGAAACTGCATTAGAAGCATATAGGCTTATGAAAGCCGCCGCTCTCGTATAGGAGGTGCGTTGCTTTAGTATTCTGTTACGAATCCTAAAAGAGTTCGTATCTACAAATCAAGACAGGGGCTATCGATATGTTAAAAGTAGTGGACATCTAGCCGAGACGCTGCACACATGCATGACAGCTAGGCTATCGGACAAACATTACGACGATACTCAATAATTCGCTCTTTGTATTGCAAATGCATACTGTGGCAGTGAAAATTCTAACTTTGCTAACTATGAACTTAAAAGCAGGCATAGCAGACGACAGGAGAGAAGTGAAATTCTACGCTGGAATAATGAGCGGCAACGCAGCCAGCTGTGGAAGAACACGACGACGACGAACGCGGGAGCAGTGCCACGAGCGCGTGCCGAGCACGAGCACAAGCCCAACCCGAGGGGCGCCAACGAGCCAGCTGCAAAAGAAGACGACGCCCGAGCCAACGTTGATGATGGTAGTTTTCTGTACTCAGGCAATTTCGCCAAGGCATATGCGATTTCGCCTAGGCATATAAGGGTTCGCTTTATAAGTAGCGACCGACGCTGAGCGCGCTGTACGGTTAGAAGAAGAAAAGTGGATGAAGGCGGCGTCACACAGGCAGCAAAAGACGACATATGGTAGCCATTTCATGCTTACATCTGCTCGATAACGGGAGAGCCAGCAATTTCACAGTGAAGCTGTTATAGGCTAAGTTACAGGAGATCGCGTCCGGCAACGGAAGTAGATAGACACGAAGTAGATTAATTTTCGGCTGCATGTGCATGGCGGTTTCCCACCAGCTGTGCCTTGGAAAAGGTGCCAAACGGATGATGGATGGTTATGCCTCTCGCCACCGCCGATGCCTATTTCACAAGTGTCGAAATACTCGGTGGCGGCACGTCCCACCAATCGTTGTGCCCCTTTGTCTCGTGCCGTAGAGGGTGCGCTAGCGCTGTTATCAGCAGTTGCCCTTTGGATTAGCTAGGGTATGGACGCTTGTTTAACTACATCTTCTAGCACCCTGACGAGGCGGTGCGTGTGCCACGGCTATGAACGCTGTGGCTCATACGGTAGTTTATGACGCTGGGGCAGGCTTGGCGCAGCAAACGCACTACTTGGTCATCGCGCCTGGCGAAAACAGGACGCCGGTGTCCTTTCTCTTTGCCGAGCATGCCGAAGACGCTCAATATAATCAATAATCGTAACATATAAATTCACTATAGCAGTCACAGCTTCGCTGGCTTCCGTCTTCACAGTAGTGGAAGTGCTCTGAATGTTTTAAGGATTCCTCCCGCTATACTCAAGCATCAGAATGAATGTACAGTAATTGCTCTCTGAACAAAATGTACCGCAGATGACCCAAGCGAAAGTCCTGAGATGCTAAAATAAGCACTTATAAAGCACTGCTTGCGAGTACCAAAGACAACACACTCAGAATATGTTCAAACAAAACACGACAAGAACTTTCGACGTTGGGTGTTTCAGTGACCTGATAAATGTCTATTGAGGCATACGGCGATATCTCTGCAGCGAAAGGACACGTAATAGAGTGTTTTAGTTCAGCGTCTTTACGGTCCGCTCGGCTCCGAGTTGCCCCGCTAAGCTACAGCGGTGCGGCGGGCAACTTTCACGTTTTAGTTATGCGTGTAGCGTAGCGGAACGGACTTTTTCGTAGTTGCAGCGCCCTCTGGGCAAATTCAGCGTAGTGAAACAAAATAAAAAACCGTTTTGTCACTTTTACAATGTAAGACGAGCAGATATAACTTATTTGTTCATGAAGTATCTAGGCGGGTGCTTGTAATACGTTACCGGTCCACTTTATCGAGTGGAAAATGAAGCGTCGACTTGGTGAACGCCACGTGATGGCCAGTGAGTTTGCATTTCGAATCCAATCCAATCCTTTCTGACGCCAATGCGATGGCGACGTTTTTGGTAGCTGTGCTGTTCACTTTATTTCTTTAAAAAACAGCTGGGAGGTGTAATACACAAGTTATTCGCGCTCACACGACTAGTGCATCGATGCAAGGTGCTTCGATGCACGCGCGAGAGAGGGCGGGTGCATCGACCACACACGCTAGCGGAAGACGGCAGCAACACTCCGCGCTCCGCTTAGGCAGCTTGTAAGCGGACCGTGTTTCTCGCTCCGCTAGCCCGCTTGCGGCTAAGCGGAGGACGCATGCGCATTCGTGCTTCCGCTCCGCTCAGCACCTAAGTGGAGCGTAAATACGCTAAACTAAAACGCTCTAATATTTTGGAACATCTAGCGTACGAACATTGCACAGGCCTTGCAAGTAAACAAACGCTGTGCGCACCAAATTAATCAAACCAAATGCACTTCGATGTTCAATGCCGATGCATTACACATAACGACATTACACACACCGCAACCCCGACATGAGAATATCATTCAGTGAAGTGGGCCGGCAGGTCAAGCACATGCTCGCGATTCTCATCAATCTGTATTTTTCATGTGTCACCTTTTTGTCATCCGTTCTCTGTCCTCCGAAACAAAGGTGTACAGCGCTCGCGTCTAGAGGCGTCTCTCAGCGTCTTCTGAAAGACGCATCCACTCTTCCAATCTGGTCACATGACACCGGTGCTTTCGTTCGAGAGGGACGCAATTGGAGCACCCCCAAAGCAAATACATGATTGTATAGTAAATAATAAGGGAGTTGCAGGGTTCGATTAAAGCTTGCGGACGTGCACTGATGTCGTTCTCAAATGTAAAAAGTATATTTTATTGCGATAGCAATTATATGGACACTCAAAAGCAGATTTCTGCCGTCGGCGTCGCCGTCGCCGTAGCCGTCGCCATCGCCGTCGCCGTCGCCGTGAGCTTCCGTATGACATCAATGGAGATGAAATCGTCGCCGCGATGATAAGTGGTTCTTGAGGGAAAGGGAAAGGTTGGCGCTATCTTCTGCAGCCCTTGCGCGCCGAACGCTGTATGTGCGAGTGAAAGGGCGCGAGGGGCGCGCGCTTTCACGGGGAGTGAACGCACGGCCGAGAACAAACGCGCGTTCTGCGCCGTGCTCGCTTAAGGGCTGCAGAAGTAAGCGTGTCTTTCCTCCTTTACAATCACCATATATGTAGAGCAAACGCGCCTTCTTCCGAAGCGCGAGAGGCCGTGGGGGAGGGGGAGGGGGGGGAAGGGGAGGGAAGGGAGGCGACGTTTAGCTGCGGCACCAAGTGCCTATTTATATCAGAGGCTCCGGCAACAGTCACCAACGCCGCACGCATTTTGAGCGAACGCGAGCAAAACGCCGACGGCGTCGACAATAGTTCTGCGTGTTGCCGGTGCTGCTGCATGTCCAAGTTTATACAGCTGATAAAGCTAATATCATTACTCCGTATAGCTCTCTACAAATTTGCTATCGCAATTGATGCTTCGCCTTTCAGGTGAAACTGCGACAACTTTTTAAAGGCGATAGTCTTTCTTGGGGAACTTAAACGCTGAAAATTTGGTCTATCTGTCTGTCTGGTTGTCTGTCTGTCACCCGATTCAGCCACCCGGCCAAAGTTGGACCACTTGCTTACCGCCCACACTACTTAAACTGGTACGGCTGTTCATACTTGTGAACGTTATCGATCACAAGTAAATATTACGCATATCTGAGGCGCAACATCACTAGGTAAGTATTAAGAGGTGTGTTCCTTTAATAGAAAATACATAGATACGTAACTCTAAAGACCCTAGTTTCTTAAGCTGCGCTGAAAATGCCATGCTATGCGCGCCGACGAACGACGTTCCCCGACTGCGCGCCGACGAGCGCCCTCTGCCATGGAGGAAGGAAACCCTCTGCACAAGCTCATGTTTCCCGATGTATTGCCAGATGGCGTCCATGTCTCACGCAGCGCCTCCTCAATTTTATCAATGCCAGCCAGATGCGGCCAATTCAACATAAAGAAGCGCTGTCTGAGGCAGGGCAAATCAAAATGGCCGCTTGATGAAATAATGCGGTAAAATGAAATCTGTTCAAATAAACCTCCATTGCATTTATCATGCCAGGACGGAAATGGTACGAGAACAGCATCACGGGTGGCCGCGGATCAGACCAGCACTCATGTAGTACGGCCGGCAGAAGACTATCGTCTTTCCACGACATTTGCAGCGAAGCACGCCGATACGCGGCAATATTTCTTCTTGGTGCTCTGTATAGCTGGCTGCGGTGGCGTCTCTGTCCACCACCGGCACTGTCGCGTCCCCTTCAGGGCCTCGTGGGACTCTTCTCTCTTTTTTTCTTTCTTTTTACTAAATGCTGCATTTTCGTCTTGTCAATTTTCGTGCGTATACTTATGGCTTTTGTCTGTTTATTTTCTTGCGCAACTTAATTGATCTACAGGACTAATTGTCCCGGTTATTTCTTACGCTTTGCTTTATAAAAACATCTGCCGCAAAGATTGCTTCCGTAGCTATTTTTAGGGGCGAAGCTCCTTAGGGCGTGGGTCTGTCCTTCCTCCGTATGTAGCCAACTGTAGTTTTATGAAGTGTTCACTAGATGGAGTAAGTCCGTAGCTCTGGTTGGCATGGAGACCGCTATGTATGTATGTATACGCATATATACATATATATGTATAGTATAACCGGAAGCCGACTTCCGCTTCCACTTCCGGTTCCGGAAGCCAGCTTCCGGCTTCCGGAGAACGCTTCCGCGTTTTTCTCTCTCGTCCGTAGCTAGGTGCGCTGCGGTGCACAAGGGCGTTCGTTCCCGACGCGCGTTCTCTTTCTCTCGTTCCGGACGCGCGCTCTTTTTCTTTCTCGTCCATAGCTAGGGGCGCTGCGGTGCACAAGGGCGTTCGTTCCCGACGCGCGTTCTCTTTCTCTCGTTCTCGACGCGCGCTCTCTTTCTTTCTCGTCCGTAGCTAGGTGCGCTGCGGTGCACAAGGGCGTTCGTTCCCGACGCGCGTTCTCTTTCTCTCGTTCTCGACGCGCGCTCTCTTTCTTTCTCGTCCGTAGCTAGGTGCGCTGCGGTGCACAAGGGCGTTCGTTCCCAACGCGCGTTCTCTTTCTCTCGTTCCCGACGCGCGCTCTCTTTCTTTCTCGTCCGTAGCTAGGTGCGCTGCGGTGCACAAGGGCGTTCGTTCCCGACGCGCGTTCTCTTTCTCTCGTTCTCGACGCGCGCTCTCTTTCTTTCTCGTCCGTAGCTAGGTGCGCTGCGGTGCACAAGGGCGTTCGTTCCCGACGCGCGTTCTCTTTCTCTCGTTCTCGACGCGCGCTCTTTTTCTTTCTCGTCCATAGCTAGGGGCGCTGCGGTGCGCAAGGGCGTTCGTTCCCAACGCGCGTTCTCTTTCTCTCGTTCTCGACGCGCGCTCTCTTTCTTTCTCGTCCGTAGCTAGGTGCGCTGCGGTGCACAAGGGCGTTCGTTCCCGACGCGCGTTCTCTTTCTCTCGTTCTCGACGCGCGCTCTCTTTCTTTCTCGTCCGTAGCTAGGTGCGCTGCGGTGCACAAGGGCGTTCGTTCCCGACGCGCGTTCTCTTTCTCTCGTTCCCGACGCGCGCTCTCTTTCTTTCTCGTCCGTAGCTAGGTGCGCTGCGGTGCACAAGGGCGTTCGTTCCCGACGCGCGTTCTCTTTCTCTCGTTCTCGACGCGCGCTCTCTTTCTTTCTCGTCCGTAGCTAGGTGCGCTGCGGTGCACAAGGGCGTTCGTTCCCGACGCGCGTTCTCTTTCTCTCGTTCCCGACGCGCGCTCTCTTTCTTTCTCGTCCATAGCTAGGGGCGCTGCGGTGCACAAGGGCGCTCGTTCCCGACGCGCATTCTCTTTCTGTCGTTCTCGACGCACGCTCTCCTTCTTTCTCGTCCGTAGCTAGGTGCGCTGCGGTGCACAAGGGCGTTCGTTCCCGACGCGCGTTCTCTTTCTCTCGTTCCCGACGCGCGCTCTCTTTCTTTCTCGTCGATAGCTAGGTGCGCTGCGGTGCACAAGGGCGTTCGTTCCCGACGCGCGTTCTCTTTCTCTCGTTCTCGACGCGCGCTCTCTTTCTTTCTCGTCCGTAGCTAGGTGCGCTGCGGTGCACAAGGGCGTTCGTTCCCAACGCGCGTTCTCTTTCTCTCGTTCCCGCCGCGCGCTCTCTTTCTTTCTCGTCCATAAGCCGAGGAGGTGGCGGCCAGGCACCGCCTGACCACCATCCTTCAGTGAATTTTTTCTTCACTCAAATAAAGTTGTTTCTCTCTCTCTCTTTCTCGTCCATAGCTAGGTGCGCTGCGGTGCACAAGGGCGTTCGTTCCCGACGCGCACTCTCTTTCTCGTCCGTAGCTAGGGGCGCTGCATTGAACAAAGGCGTTCGTTCTCGACGTGCGCTCTCTTTATCTCTTCTCCGTAGCTGTGTATTACCAGAATAATCCCCCGGTGCTTCGCCCACTCATCATCATTCACTTCGTGGATATGCTGTGATTTTTTAACACCAAAGTGTTTTATGCCAGGGTTCACCAAGACTTCACTGACGTATTTCCGTCACGGAAATACATCAGCTTACAATGTACACGAACATAATGCAAAGGGAGAAACCAGAAGAAAAAGTTCCACAAACATGCAAAATTTGGAAATCGAACCCACGACCTCTCGGTCCGCGACGATAGATCGCCGAGCGTTTAACCCATTGCGCCACAAACGCATTTGCAGAGAGCTACACAGACGCGCCTTATATATCTAACACTCCTCCGTGTACCCGCGCTCTTGCTCGGGGCGGTGCCGCCGCCTACGAGCAGAAAAGAGAAGTACTGCATTATGACACTAACGCGCACCGACAGTGAACGCTTCGGTGGTCTCAGCACTACGACGCCTCGATGCCAGCATTCGAAGGGACGCTGGCATCAAGAAGCACTACCAACGCCACCTAGGTGGCGTTCACCGTACTCAGCACAGCGGAGCGTGGCCTCCGCAATTAGCTCTGAAAATGTTTCTGAAGTTGATCGCGGAGGCTGCAATTACGACGCGCTGTACGCGCTGATTTGACTCGGTGACGATTCAGTTACGTGCTTTGTCTTGCGCGTTGTATTAGTGTGTCAGTTACGTGCTTCGTCTTCTACACCAGGTGCTGGCTTCTGGGGAGGACTGCGTAAGACGGGGAGAAAAAAATTCAGAGCACTTACACTATGTGAAGATGGACTACCAGTGAAGCTATTGGTATTGTTGAAATATATATACGGGGTGTTTCAGCGAACACTTAAAAAAATTATTAAAGGTTGCCTGTGGCAGATAGCACAATTCTAGTTCATGAGCTGGTCTACTCGACTAGGCGGACATTACTTGCACAAGAAATTGAAATTGAAAGTAGGCGCCGCCGCTCACCTTCCCCTCTCCGACGCTCGACATCACCTCTGCTACCGGCCTCCCGCACTTCTGACTACCGATCGGAAAACTAGATGGTGAAGGTTTTGAGGGAAATCTGCATGGCCCGCACAGACTACAATTCCTCCAGTGTGCCCGGCAAATACTTTATTAGTGTGTGTAGAAGGTGTACCAGTTCCTGCATTGATTGATACGGGCTCAGGTATTTCTATTATTCACGCTGACTTGTGCTCTCGTCTACGCAAGGTTACTTCATTTTACAATGGAGCTATTCTACGTGGCGCAAATATTGTTGTGATTCGGCCATCGGTGCAATGCACCGTTCGAGTTTCGATTGACGGGATTCGCCACCATATCCAGTTCGCAGTGTGGACTTCCTGTACTCACATGCTTATACTAGGGTGGGACTTTCTCTCTTCGGCGTCTGCTTTCATTTCGTGCCGTCAACGCCTCGTTAGCTTGACAGAGACCGACAATTCCGACGACGTGCCCGAACCGCGCCTTCACTTACGAACTACTGACGATTGTATGGTGCCTCCTGGCCGCGAAAAAACTTCTTGTAGTGAACTGTGACATCGCCGATGGTGACGTTTTAGTTGTACATTCAGCTCGTTACCTATCCAAAGAGATTTCTCTGGCACCTAGCCTTGTTCGCTTCACCAACGGCACGGCCACTTTGGCTGTACTCAACACAACCACTGAGCCAGTACTTCATCCTAAAGGCGTTGTTGTAATTTGCGTCTTGGACACTCAGCCTGTCTCTGTGCTTACCTCGACTACTGCTGTTTCACAAGCAACTACAGGTATAGATACGGTCCCTGCTTCTGTTCTCGCTAGTGCATTCAGTACTGATCTAACGCCAAAGCAGACGGAAGAGTTACTGGCGTTGTTATCTAAGCATAAAGACTCCTTCGACGTGCACTCTCCTCTTCTGGGACAGACTTCTGCAATGGCTCATCGTATACATGGACACACAGATGGAACTTCCATCGTGCGCTGGCGGCCATATCGCGTTTCTTCCGCCGAACGCCAGATCATCGATACCCACGTTGCCGACATGCTGAAACGAATCATCACCCGCCCTTCCTCAAGCCCTTGGTCATCACCTGTCGTTTTGGTGCGTAAGAAAGACGGCTCAGTGCGGATTTGCGTAGACTACCGTGCCTTGAACAAAATAACCCGCAAAGATGTATATCCCCTGCCCCGAATCGATGATGCGTTCGATTCATTACAAGGCGCGGAGTATTTCACCAGCCTTAATCTACGCTCCGGATACTGGCAGATCCCCATGCACGAAGCAGACAAGGAAAAAACTGCCTTTGCCACACCCGATGGATTTTAATGCCTTTCGGTCTGTGTAATGCTCCCGCCACATTTGAGCGGATGATTGACACTGTACTACGGGGCCTAAAGTGGAAGACTTGCTTATGCTACCTTGACGACATCGTTATATTTTCGTCGACCTTCCATCAGCACTTGCAGCGCCTCGACGAAGTCTTGACATGCCTCTCTGCTGCTCACCTTCAGCTGAATAAAAAAAGTGCCACTTCGCCAGCAAAACCATTAAAGCACTCAGACACCTTGTCAGCAAGGAGGGCATTCGACCTGCCCCCGATAAGATTACCGCTGTCCTGCGCTTCCCCAGGCCTCAACGCGCCAAAGACTTGCGTAGCTTCCTTGGCCTAGCTTCGTATTTCCTGCGCTTCATACGTAACTTTGCGGTAATTGCGGCGCCGCTCCATCAACTACTTCCTTCTGGAGCTCCCTACGTATGGTCGGACGAATGCCAAACTGCTTTTAATGCCCTCAAGCGTGCCCTAACGTCCAAACTTGTTCTTTGTCATTTCGACAACACCGCACCCACTCTTTTACATACTGACGCCAGCGGCCATGGTATCGGCTCTTCTCCTGCAACGTCAGCAAACTTCCGAAGAACGTGTGGTCGCATGCACAAGTCGCACGCTAACACCTGCAGAGAAAAATTATACGATTACCGAACAAGAGTGTCTTGCCGTTGCTTGGACCGTCCAAAAATTCTGGATTCATCTGCACGCTCGCCACTTTATGGTCATTACTTATGACCACGCCTTGTGCTGGTTGGCGACGCTAAAAAATTTACGGGACGTCTCGGCCGTTGGATACTTCGTTTACAAGAATACGACTTCGACGTCACCTACAAGTGTGGAAAGAAACACCAGGATGCCGATGCTCTCTCTCGTTGTCCCCTACCACCGACTTCAAACACTGCCTGCTTACCACGTTCCATGAGAAACCCGCCGGACGTGTGTCCTGCATTTCCTTCACTAGCAGCTCTCGACCAGCTCCCACCTAGCCATTCTCATACGTTTGCAACTTGCCAACGTAGTGACTCCTACTCTCACTCCGTTATGGAACGTATTCGGGGATCCTCTCGCACACCTAACGCTCGACTCCGTCGGCAGTTGAAGAACTTCAAGATCGAAAATTTGGTGCTATACCCGTACGTGTTTCATCCCGAAGGACACCGTTGGGTTCCTGCAGTTCCCCGATCACTTCGGACCCAGATACTGGAGACCTTTCATGACGATCCCACTGCCGGCCACTTTGGTTTCCATAAAACCTATGAGCGAACTCGCAGCCGCTTCTCTTGGCCTGGACTTGCAACAAGCGTAGCAAAATACGTGGCTCCCTGTTCGATCTGCCAACACCGCAAACGACTGACCTCACCACCGGCTGGACTACTACAACCTGTCCCGTGTCCTGAAGCTCCTTTCGCAGTTGTTGGTATCGACTTGCATGGACCACTACCCTTATCGGCTGGCGGTAAACGATGGATTGTCACAGCTGTATACCACTTGACACGGTCCGCTGAAACAGCCGCACTACCTTCCGGTTCCACAGCGGAGGTTGCATCCTTTTTCTTGGAAGCCATCTTTTTACGACACGGAGCCCCACGTATCCTCTTGAGTGAACGCGGCAGGACCTTTCTGTCTAAACTTCTCGCTGATGTTCTCGGTGCGTCCAATACCATCCATAAAACAACTTCCAGCTACCATCCTGAAACTAATGGCCTCACAGAGCGCTTTCATCGTACGCTGTGCGACATGATTTCAATGCACATCAACCCTGACCACACCAATTGGGATATTATTTTACCATTCGTCACCTTCGCTTACAACACGGCCTTCCAACGCACAACGGGGCACTCGCCCTTCTTCCTTGTGTATGGTCGTCAACTGATCGCTGTCCTCGACGTCTTTTTCTTTGGCGTCCCCGTGCCCTCGTCCACATCAATGTGTGAGCAATTTGTTTCGCGCATTGCCCAGTGTCGCCAGCACGCCCACCTCAACACCGACGCCAGTCAACAAGACCGCAAAACTCGCTATGATGCATCCCACCGTCTCGTTTCCTTCCAACCTGGAACGAAGTGTTGCTGTGGACTCGAGTTCGCGGTCCTGGCTTATGCGAGAAATTTCAGTCCCGTTTTGTCGGGCCCTACACTGTTCAGGAACAGACTTCACCAGTTAACTATCGTGTCACGCCCGTAGTTACGCCTTTGGACGGCCGCTGCCGTACCACAGAGATTGTGCATGTTTCACGTTTAAAGCTTTTCATACGGCGTTCGCAGCCATAGCCAGCGGCCAGGTTTGCCGCTTCCATGCACGGGGGTAATTGTGTGAGCATTATATTACCCCTTCATCTTCTTCATCTGTGTATACTCATCATCATGACCAGCGTCATTCTCTTGTGCGCGCGGCCTGCATAATAAACCGTCGAGGTTGAACAGCTGTCTCGCAATATATATATATATATATATATATATATATATATATATATATATATTCAATTTGGTGATTATGTTAAATGGTTGAAAAGACAACACATAACTTCGTTCTTTATTTTTGCCTCGTTTTTTAAAATTATTTACTTGATCACCACATTGAGCATTGCCTTATGGTCACTATGGTAAACTGCAATTGGTTGCACATCGACTCTAGACACATTATTGCTAAATGTGAGATCAATGAACGATCTGTTGCCTGCTGTTGTTGCCACATCCACTGCATTGCAACACGTTAAGCCGATACGCTCCAACATGAACGATGAGATCCGCCTTCCGTCAGGTGTCCTTATGTCAACGGTAATGTCCCCCATAACGACCATGGATGTGGTGTTGTCTAGAGACACCCAACGGAACACGTCAGTCAGAAAGACTTTGATTTCTCTCTCTCTTTGAGGTTGCGGGTGGGATGTATACAATGGCGTGCCAACTATCTCTCGAGCATACCGCAAACCACCTGATCCTCTCTCTCTCCCTCCCTATATATATATATATATAAAAGAAGTCCTGGCACACATATACAAACATAAACAATAATGTACGACATGCCGGCCGGGGTCCGGCCTTCATCAAGATGCAGAGACTTGTGATGAACGCCAGACACCGGCCGAAACGTCGACATGCAATGTTTTTGCTTTTCTACGTGCACCTACACTTATTGTAATTTATTAAACACCGGATCCGAAGAAATACTTCCTTCGCATACATATATATATTATATATATTATTATTATATGCACATATATATAAAAAGCCAACACACATAGAGACACCAAGGACAGCATAGTGGAAATTACTTGTACGCAATAATTGAATTAAAGAAATGATAATCTCATGGAAATGAAAATGGATGAACTAAACAACTTGCCGCAGGTGGGGAACGAACCCACGTCTTCGCATTACGCGTTGAGCGCCATTCGCACCATTGAGCTACCGCGCGGCGCCGTTTTTCCATCCGCTTTGTGGTTTTTTTTGCGCACTAGAACTAACCCTGGGAGTAGTAGCCAGCGCCACCACTCACAAACCTAGGCGGCGAATGTGGAACACCATTTCTGCCGCAGCCGTCATGAGTACGTGATCTTTTTCGGTGAAGGCAACTGGCCAATAAATCCTGATATGCTACCTAAATGCATCAATGTTGATTCACTTCGAACGAATTGACGGGATGACACTAGTTTCGAGATATTAATTCCTGAACTTTGCGGAGAAATGCATTAGTATTCCAGTTATTTTCTTAACAAAACGTCACTTTATGCATTTAAGCACAACATTCACTGGAACGCCAATGCATTTCTCCGCAAAGTTCGGGAATTAATATCTCGAAACTGGTGCCATCCTGAGAATTAATTCCAAGTGGATCCGCCTTGCGAACTCCACGGCTACAATTTGTAAATTGCAATATGGGCCATCAGGTAATTAGTTAAAAACTGAATGAGTGAATTTTTTATTTCGTCGATTATGCATTTCAATTTTTTGTGCAAATAATGTCCGCCTCTTCGTGTAGACCAGCTCGTTAACTAGAATTGAGCTATCTGCCACAGGCAACCTTAAATAAAATTTGAAAATGTTCGCTGAGACACCCTGTATATAGATTGTAAAGAATAGACACAAAGAAGACACAAAGAAAAGACACATAGACAAAAACACACAAAGAATAGACTGCACCCGTTCCTGCGCCAGCTGTTCTATCGTCTCCTTCATCGTCGTCTTCCCCCAGCGCCCGCCTTGCGAGCGCCCGCGGCGAAGTTCACTTCGTCTTTACACTCGGCCACGCTGCAAGTTTCCGGCGCGCCTGGAATCACGCAACCCGTCCAAGCATTGAAGTCGCCATCTGTGAGCCGTCCAGCGTGCAACAAGCTCCTCTGGCGGGCGGCACGGGCTGTTGCGCGCTGGTCGCGGGTCTCGCCGACGACCATCCCCCCGCTCAGCGCTGTCCGCCTCAGCCGAAGCCGAGGAGATTCCCCCAAAGGGTGCTTCTCTGATCACTGTGAGTGGTGCGACCGCCACCAGTCCTCCCCGCCTCTTCTCAGACCCTCTAGGACCATCACAGGAACAGCTGGAGAGGTTGTCCATGGATGGCGATGCCTTGATTGACTGGAGGTCACAGTCGGAGCCACTCCAAAGCGGCGTTGTCGTGCTTGCCACATGGCTGGAATTAGTAACAACTGGCTGTAGCGGACCATGCCGGCCTCGCTTCTCGTCAGGTCTACCGGGACTGTTGCCCGCAAAAGAGGACGATGACACATTGTCCGAGAACGTAGACCGGAACCTATTGATACCACCGCCACGGCTGCTGGAACCATGAGGTGCCGGTGCTGACCGCTGCTGAACACCGGAAGATGCCGAAGTGCCATCACCACTCCCCTGGTGCGGTGGTGGTCTGGGCAACAGGAATGCCGCAGTGAGGGCTGTCCTGTGATGGCACCCCTGTGACCTGTCACAACTGACACACCCGAAGACGAGGACGACGATGACACCGGGTGGAGGGGGCCTGCACGCGGCTGCTCCTGTAGCCCAGGGAGGAGTAGGACAGGGCTCTGGACCATTCGGTCCAAGCCTTGGTCCGGAACTCGCTGCTTCACACGCAAATCAAACGCCGTCTCGTAGATGTGCCGCTGGCGGGCTACCTCCTCGGCGGACGGCTGCCTCTCTGCAGCAGGGGTGGCGTGTGCCGGAGGGGAGCACTTGTTGCGCTGCTCTTCGGCCCTCAGCAGCCGCAGAGCCGCGGTGGCTGGGCCGGTGTCCAAAGGGTCGCAGTACTGCACATTGGCCGCGTCGTCACCGCATGCCTCTGTTGCCGACGCGCGCTGCTGCTTATGCAGCTTCATCCACTGTCTCGGAGGCCTTGCTGCCGGGTTCACTATGGATGGCGGAGGACGCCTACATGGAGTTAAAACCGGAGGCCTGTGACTGATGCGGTGGCGGCTGAGGGCTCGACTCGCTGCCTCTGTTGCTGAACCGTTGGTTCTCAGCCGCGATCTTCGAGGATGACGAGCCGCAGCTGATGCTCGGGAATGTAGGCGCAGCGCAGGCATAAGAGAGCGGGCGGTTACTAGGTGGTTCCTAGGTTACTAGGTTTCCGAGTGTTAAAGATGCCCGCGAATACACGCAAAGTGCCTCGAGCGGCCAGTCTCGCGGTAATTCTGCGTGTATTCGCGGGCTTCTTTCACACTCGAAAAAACACATTCATGTAGCACGTATTGAACAACAGAAAGCTGTATCGGGGGTTTTTCATGTTGCTCTACAATTTTCTCATTGACACTTTCATAATTAGGACAGTGTTCTCGTGTTAGATAATTATTTACAATTACCTAATTAAATATCAGTAACAAAAAAAAATTACTGGCGGCTACTCCACTGCACTGGAAACAATACGCACTAGGTTTGCTTCGCGTAACGCCGTTCCTCTGTTTCTAAATCGTGCTGCGTGATAGCTGGGACACCCTATATATATATATATATATATATATATACTACGACCAATTTTGGCGTAATGTGGCATATATTGCTAGCGCAATAAAAGCCATCGCAGTTGGCGTGACGCACACATGGTACTAAAAATGGCCGATGGAATCGGAATCTACGAGAAGCGAAACTTTGTTCATTGGTGATGCGTGTTGGATGCTATGCAAAGATCGGCTTGGTTTTGTTTGCTTTCGTGAGTTTTATGTCGGAATTGTAGTTGGACATGTCCATTCTTGAGGATCGGCCAAGAGCGGACAAACACCCACAGGTACATATTGAATGGGGAAATAAAGAAAGTAAAGTAAGTGAAAGAATCCTTTAAATATATCTGAGCATTCTATTAACAGATCGGATTTAGAGAATATCCCCGTGGGTCGATAATATAGGTTCAGTTTTTATCTAGAAAGATTAATTTTATGTCTGCTTGATTTCGCAGGATAGAGGTGGGCACACTTGGTCAGCATACAAGTCAGTGGTCAGTGGTGAGTGGCCTGGTCAGCCACTTTGTGGGCACTTCATATATCTTTTGTATTTACAGCCACAAGTATATTCGCCTAGACGAATACTGAGCCAAAACATACCAATAGTGGTCAGTTAGTCTACGCGAGCGCTTTGCCTAAAGCTCCAGCGTAAATGTTCTTGCAATATATATATATAGGAATAACCCGACCTAGCCCTCTAGTTCAGATGTTCTACATCAGTTCACTACGATTTCTCTTTGTCCCACAGAAAAGCTGTTCGACTGGTTACGACAAAAAAAAAAAAACGCTCAATCTTTCACTCGGCCGCGCAACGCTTGAAACAGCGAAGCTGGGCGATCGTAGCCCAGCATTTTCGGGAAGTGCGCGCGAACTTTTTATCTTAGTACTCATGATGATGGTCATTTCTTATCGTGCGTCTCGGACTTACGACCGTCACTGCGCCTTGCATAGCGCAGCTTGCAACACTGACACCGCGTTCCAGGAGACCCCTTCCGTCAAAGCGTCTCTCTCTCGCTCTCATAGTGCGCAAAACCTCTTCACCTCGCAGAGTACGAGCGTACGAACGTGCCAGCTGTGGACGATGACGACGACGCTCGAATGCAATCATATGGTTCGCATAAATGCATGTTCTGCAAGCGTGGCTCTATAGCCTAGGACATTTATGACCAAGAAGAATGTCAGCTGGATTGGTATCCACTTTTGATTAGGTGTTTTACTTCACCTTTCAAGTTTTTGTTGTGATGGACGGTGTTGCTGTGTGTGACGTTTTCTTTATATAGACTGCACCTTGATGTGTGATTACTTATGTTCACCTGGTGCTCACATTATTGTAAATATAGTTCCTGTACATACAACATTTCATTCATTGTAATTATACCATGTTCCAAGAAAAAGTGGCTCTATAGCCTAGTGGTTGCGACCCTTGCTTTGGGACCGGGCGTACAGGGGTTGGAATCCCGCCTCGGCAAGAAAATTTCTTTTCTTTTTTTCCTTGGTAGTGTCTTGCTACGCACCACAAATTACGGCTGGCTTACAGAGCTTGGCAGTTCAAAATGCTCAAAAGGACGTCACATTTCTCACGATTTCTCACAGCAGATCCTGTAAACGAAGGAAATTAAATTTGAAAAAAAAAACAGTACAATTCGGCCTGGGTGGAAATCGAACCTGCGTCTCCGGGTTGCGATACGAGCACGCTTCCCCGACACCACGGCGTATCCACGGTTCTGGCTTACCCTCCTAGGACCCCTTTTGCAATACAGTGCACAGTGCCTTCTATATTTTTTTATAAATTCACTCGCAAGTGATTACGGAAAGTATTCATTCTGGGTATAAGGTATGGTACACGTGTAACTGTAAAAATGTGGTTTACTCATATTCATGTCATCCGCTTTCGAGGAATTTGACACTAAATTAACCTAGACATCTCTGTCATCCCAGACGGCCGAAAGCAAACATGAGGTGTCTTTCGAAATCAGTGAGAATGTGTGAAAATACCGGACGCACCAGCAACATGACAATGTACTACACGTAGATCCATCTTCATCGTTGCGTTTAAGCAATGAAATGCAGTTTTTAAATACTAGAGCAAACATGAGGAGATGAGGAGATGATCACGTATATAGAGACGCCGGTTTTGGCATCTAACCGTGGTATTTAAATAAAGAAATAGTTTTTCAAGTTTATACGATAACAGCGGACAATAAAAACTACCTTGGAGAGCGATTATTTCACATAGTTGTGTTCAGGTCTCGGGAGGTTACTAAAGGTGTTCCTACTGCATGCATGATTGCACACGTCACGTCGCAGCCATGTGGCTGACGAAACGTGTGGCCTACGGCGTGCGTCATTGGGCACGTGGCGGCGCAGCGAATGGGGAAGGGGTGGCACCACCTGATGAGTGTATAAAATGAGCACATACAAGACGTTCCAAGGTCCACAAAGGGCATAATACCTTCTCATTTCCACACGTCAGAAGTCAGAGACATGCCGATTTTTTTTAGAAATGCTGTGTTTGATGTGACCGCATTTAACTTCACGCAATGAGTTTCCATTGGATACCGGCAATGTGCGCTAAATTTAGCCTCGGTGACATTTACAGTTCTACCTCGGCAGCGGGCTCTATTCGGCCCTGCTCGTTAGACACGCTCATAACTCTCTAAAGCGCTTGCACACGTAATTTATTGCCGAAGCCCTAAATGCCTACCTATTTTGAACTTTACGTACACATCAGCTATTACCTGATCCTTACAGTCACCAAACAAAGAAGCTGCATCCTTTAGTTCAGTGAGGAGACCAGATGAACCTAACATATCCCGCCTGACAAAAGTAAAAAGAGAGAAATGAGGGTTCAATAATTATTCGTAACGGATATAAATGAGCCAGAAACGTTAAAACTTCGAGACTCATTGTACTTAAAATGCTGCCTATTCCATCAGAGTATAAAATTTCTGTAATGCAGAGTCTTCTTGGGACATTGGGAAAGCTAGCTAATAAGTGCAGCATATGATACATTCGAATATCTGCTTACGACTTTTTTGAACCTGTATTTGATCAACACGCATTTAGCATGGCACAAAGATTTGCCGTATTGTTCCCCCTATGTTCACAAAATTTGACCTTAGTTGTAGTTGTAATTATGCAAGCGCTGCAGTCTACGTTTACACCGCTCTTAAAGCACACTCTAATAACGCTATGGACCACTTGAATACGTATTGGGCTCAAAAAGTGCATTTAACCAACCCATTTGGAACATTGCCTAGACAGTACTCATACCATGCCCATAATGTTGCCCAGATATACAACTTGCCTTGTTTAGCTCACCGTAGACACCAGAGACACCAACTACGAATCCCGTATGACGCACGAAAACACATGGAAAATAGTACGTTTAATAATTATTTGAAACACGCGCATTTCAAACAGGAAAATAAAAGTTTTACAACGCATTGCACTTAAAATTCTCAGTAATTTCAAGGAATTGACAGTCCGTATCTTGTGCTGCTGTTTTAAGAGTCTAGGGAAATATTTTGATTAGCGGCAGTATGACACGCTGGAACGCTTGAATGAGTAACTTTCTATAAAGGCAGTAATGAACCTAATGAACCTTTTTTTTTTTGAGGGGCGAGCGAAAATTATAACTATTTATCGCTCGCCCCTCAAAACAGTGCTTCGTACTTTGAAGAAATATAAACACCGTGCCCCCCATACTTTAGCAAGGATACCGGAAAAAAAACCTGTGGCTGTATGGCCTTGTGGTTACGACACTCCCTTTGAGACCGGGGAAAAACAACTAATGGCCGTGTATAACTAATAAAAATTGGTATAAAGCGAGTGTTAGTTAATGCATTCAGACCACATACGCAGCCCACACCGTTCAAGTTTTCGTTACACGCCAGCAAAAAGTGGCCCCCATTTGTTAAAAATAAGAAATATCTGCTGTTCTCGCTCCTGCTAGAAAATAAGTGCTTGTCTAACTCTTATTTAGAAACAGCCTGAAAATAAAACAGACAAAGTGACAAATTATACACTTGGTATTGAAACGGCTCTGCATGTTCGACCAAGGTAATTTTCCCGAACACATCTACTATAAAAGTCATGATTACACAATGAAATCCAACGATTACACCTGTAAAAGGTTTCATGAGATTATTGACGATGATCAAATACTGAGACTGCAACGCTATGTAGTCTCAGTTACTTACAACATTTGATAATCCAATGATTTCCTGCCATAAGGCATCACAACCCTTGGGCGCGGCTGTTTACAATACGTCATCTTGGCGTCCCCCTCCCACGCACGTTAAAGATAGCAAGCTGGTCGTGTTATTAAATACAGATACAGCGGTCTCCAAAAACTCGGTATGATGCAAGTAGCGCAAGTGGAACTTTGTTAGGGTGGAAACTGCCCAGTGCCAGGCCTTCTCCGCAACGCGAGCGTGTACGGCAATTCCCGTACGTCGTCCACTACAGCGTGTACCGAGGAGGCACAAAAGATAATCCTCGCAGCCCAAGCAGAGGATACGTAGTAAAGCAAAGCATTACTAACGTGTCAACTCTATCAAGAACGAAAATTTAGCTTCAACGGTACCTTTTGTTGGACTTTGTAGCGTGCAGCCGAAAGTGCCTGCTTTCAAAAGTGTGTGTGTGGGGAGGGGGGGGGTGCCCCCGTTACCCCCCCCCCCCCCGCCCCGGTAAACAGGCCTTTGGATGCATACCACAGCAACTACTGTACCAACTTCTAGGCTAACGGCAAAACACCCGCACAATCCGAGACGGCGGCATCATTTACGACTGGCATATCGTACGGGGCGGCACTCATGCGACTAGACGGTCTTTGCATAGATGGCGACTCCACCCGCCTGGGACACGACGCTCTTGTTGCATGTCAATCCGATGTGTCCATTCATTTGCTCCAGAACGTCGGTCCACATTTCGGAGAGACACAAGAGTGGCCCACAGGGGTATGTGCCATTCAGCTTCGTTCAGCACTATCATCAGAATCGGCCCACATAAGAGGTTAAGGGCTCACCTTTCGATCGTTCGCACCGGCAATAGAAAAAAACTCATTGGCCGTATGCTGTATGTGCGAGTGAAAGTGCGCGAGGGCGAGGAACGCGCGCTTTCACGGGGAGCAAACGCACGGTGGAGAGGAAACGCGACTTCCGAGTGGAAGGGGATCGGTGGGCGAGTATGGAGTCGAGGCAGCCTAGACTGTGCGTGTGCGTGCCCGCTCTCCCACTGCGGCGCATGCGCGCAGCGCTGCCAGCCTCCGCCGCCTGTGCTGCCTCCCAGGAGGTTTAACCTCATTGGCTGCCTCTGACGCCAGCGTTTTGACAGCGGTTGTGTGCGGTCACCCAATCAACGCGCACAACTGTTGTCGACGGCGGCGGCGTTTTTACCGCGTTCGCACCGAACGCGCGTGGCGTTGGTGACATCTTTATGAAGAACGTGCCAACCTTTGCCGTACACCATATGGCGGTGCACCTTAGCGACCATAAGGCCATGGTCTCTGTGATCACTAAATAAATGAAAATCACCGGATTATATATACGTAATTCTCATTCTTTAATAGTTCAAATAACCAATCTCATCTTAGTATTCATATTCGGAAATACATATATCCCACCATAGTACCGCTTTGCTGGTCTTCCATATCCTCCCCAGTGGAAGGGCTGACAGTTTTTTTTTTTTTTCTCCACCTCTCGGACACATTTTTTTCCCAGATTCTAGCCGTAGACAGCGCTGTAAAACGTTGCACTTCCCCTGCGTGTTCGCATAGTCGTATGTTTTAGAGCGCAGCTCTCAGGCGCCTGTTCCTGCGCTGAGCGTCGGCGTGCCTCGCGTAGCTATTAAGCTCGGTCCACATGGACTCACCTTTCACGGCGAACTTCGTGCCTGCCGCACCAGCGCGGCGGAGCGCCATCGTGGTGCACCGATATGCGGCGAAAAACAGGCGGCTGCCGCCACCGCCACGATTTCAGTGTTGCTAGAAACAGCGTGATACCATTCCCAGTAAAATGTAGTGAAAAAAGAGTTTTGTACCTGCAACTGAATCATTATTCTGCAACTGAACCACATTGGTAACGCCTGGACGGCTGTTATCAGTCGATCATTGTACGTGATGCGAGCAGCTTTTGTCACCATGTTCTCTCCAGGCTTTTTGGCTGACTAGCCGATTCAAATGCGGCGACAGGAAGTCGGATGCGACCGCGCCCTGATTGGTCCGCACTGACAGCCTTCATTTGCTGCTTCTGGCGAGCGGTTGACCGCCTGCGAACATATCTAGCCCACCTTTATCGACGGCGAACAGCCTCCGGCCGCCTGGCGGACGCCGCGCGCGGTCATGCGCCAGTTTTCGCAAGAAAATGGTTCCATGTGGGTCGGGCTTTAACCGATCGAACGAGCATAAAGTCCCTTGCTTTCCTGCTCTTTTTTTAAGTAGCGACATCTACTCCCTCGGCCATCATTATCTTCGTAGATTGCGTGCGCCCGTCAACGGCCACTGATATCTACGCTGCTCGCAGCCGCGTGCAAATGAATGCAGGTGAACAGCGTTAGGAAGAACATGGCTGCCGGAATTATCGCCGCCCAATGATATTCGTCGACGGTACTTCAAAGCTTGTCGCTACTTCAAGAAAGCAAAAAATATCTAGGGATTTTAAACGAGCACAGAGCCGGTATTTCGTAGCCATGCCTTTAAAGTAATAATGCCTTTTCGCGCTGATCGTGCTTTGTCAGTGGTCGGAGCGACGGTCCGCTCGCGTTGTCAACGGGATCCGCCGTCCGTGAGTGGTGGATGATAAGACTAGAGTAGAATAAGTCATAATGCCTCGGTACAAAATCGCGGCCCTGCTAAAGATCAAAGCGAACGCGGAGCGCAGCGGGAGATGAAAGAAAGCTTCAGGTACACTTCAGGTAATAAGAGCAGTGGGAGCGGAGGGAGACGGCTTGCGCATGCGCTGAGTTGCCGCCGCGTGGGCGATCTCATCTACACTTCCGAGGGGGAGGGCTACGCTCGTCTGCGACGTCCGTGACGTCAGCTACTGAGGTCAGTCCGCGGTACCAGCGTGTTCGACGGGTATCACGGGTATCACTGCTCCTGCAAGGGGCAATGGCGCGCGGGTATGATAGGCTCGATGTGAGGCTTGCTTGGGCGATGTCGCCGCTGACAGTGGTTGCACGATTTCTCCGCGACGAAAGGCCGCTCTCGTCGTTGGCGGAACGGCAGTGGGGTAAGAAAACGTAGTGCCACGCAAGACGGGCTGTGCGGCGACGATGGCTACGAGTAGCCAGTGTAGCGCGCGTCGTCTTTATGGAAGCAAAGCGCTGAATTAGCGTAAATCTGTCTGTGACAGCTACCAAGGCAGATGTACACTGAAGCGAAGGCTCCATAGACGCCCATCGGACCAAAGAATTGTGGCTCATGAGCACCCCAGCGCCTATGGATGCTAGGAAGCATGCTTACGTATGGGTGATGTTGAATGACGTCACGCTTACGTATGCTTTGGCCGTAAACTTTTAGGCCGTAAACGTATGCTTTGACCGTAAACGTTTTATAGAATGCGCATTTTCGAGCCCGTATTGAAGGTTGCTGCCTTTCAGCGCGCGCCAACATTTGCCAGTCAAATGTGCTCGAGTTACTGCTAGTTATGTCCTTGTTTATGCGTTTATATGCGTTTATTGTGAACCCAATGAAAGTGAGTGGCAAAAAACGCAGCATAGCAAGGCAGCATCATTTCTAGACACAGGCTAAGCATACAGAATTCGTAGCGCAAATACAGGTGCAAGTACTTTGTCTCTGAGTAGAGCAAGGAACGATCCACAAAGCACTAGCTCAAGTGCAGAGTTCGCGTTACAGTGTACGGCAAGTACCGTTTTAATTTTCATGGTTTAGTCAATGCCTCCTAAAAAAAAACTATGCCTGGGACGTGATGATAAGTGGTTCTTGAGGGAAAGGGAAAGGTTGGCGTTATCTTCTGCAGCCCTTGAGGGAGCACGGCTCAGCGCCAACGGGGAGGGGTAAGTGGGAGCGAAAGAAGGGATAGAACCTGGGACGTGATGATAAGTGGTTCTTGAGGGAAAGGGAAAGGTTGGCGCTATCTTCTGCAGCCCTTGAGGGAGCACGGCTCAGCGCCAAGGGACGTGAGCCGGAGAAGCGGCGCCCTACCCTTGCCGTTTTCCTCCTCTCCACTCGGTACAACCCCTAGAGCCTCTGGCGGCGAACGCTTGCGACACACCTGCGGCGGCGGCGGCGCGTCGCCGTGCCATGGTAACTCGAGCAGACGACGCACGCCCGCCCTTGCCTGCAAGGACCTTTGCTTCACTAGACGACATTAATGCTACATATTGTCGCGTTGAAGTGATGGTCTTTGTCAGTAGGCAATGAGAGGAGGTGACTTGGGAAAACAGTAGCATTTATTTGGACGAACTTGTGCCCATAAGCGAGCTTCTGGCGAAACTATTCGGCAGCGGCGAACACAGCATGCACGGTTGACCGTCGGCAGAAAGAATGCCAGCGTTCTTCAAACGCATCTCCAATGCGCTAGCGACGCGACGCTGTACACCAGTTAAAGACGAGTTAAATTTTGAGCGTAGCTCTCATCGCCACGCACTTTTTAGGGGCGAAGCTCCTTAGGGTGTGGGTCTGTCCCTCCTCTGTAGTAGTAGTCGTCGTAGTAGGTAGCCACGTCTACTTTTATGAGAAAAAAAAAACACCGCATATCCACGGGGTGAATGATGATGAGTGGGCGAAGCTCCGGAGGGAATCATCGGTAAACCGTGAATCTTCCGTGTAATTCGCCCAGTCTCGCCGCACTAAATCGAACGATTGACTTCCACCAATGACACGCGCCATATGTGACGTCATTCCTATTTTATAACAGCGCCCTTCATTATAATTGCACCATCTCCCGCTTAAGGGGACGCTAGCACAAACGCGTTAGAAACGTGCAGTACTCTAAGGGGAAGAGGCCACAGCGTCTTACGCAGCCGTTTACACATGCCGGAACGTGCACCGCGTTTGCCGACGCCATCAGCGTTTATGAATACGGGGGTAAGGCGGAGAGACCACAGCGTCTTACACCAGCTTCTTGCACGGGCCGTAACGCGCTAGCACAAACGCGTTAGAAACGCGCAGTCTTTCGTTAATGTTGGGTATTTATTGCCATCTAGGTGCGTCTGTCCATGTGCGCTTCGTGGCGTAGTGGTTAGCGCCACGCGTTCAGAAGCGAGGGGTCCCTGGTTCGATTCCGCTACGGCCACAACTCTCGGAATTTTTTAGGGGCGAAGCTCCTTAGGGTGTGGGTCTGTCCCTCCTCTGTAGTAGTAGTCGTCGTAGTAGGTAGCCACGTCTACTTTTATGAGAAAAAAAAAATTCCGAGAGTTGTGGCCGTAGCGGAATCGAACCAGGGACCCCTCGCTTCTGAACGCGTGGCGCTAACCACTACGCCACGAAGCGCACATGGACAGACGCACCTAGATGGCAATAAATACCCAACATTAACGAAAGACTGCGCGTTTCTAACGCGTTTGTGCTAGCGCGTTACGGCCCGTGCAAGAAGCTGGTGTAAGACGCTGTGGTCTCTCCGCCTTACCCCCGTATTCATAAACGCTGATGGCGTCGGCAAACGCGGTGCACGTTCCGGCATGTGTAAACGGCTGCGTAAGACGCTGTGGCCTCTTCCCCTTAGAGTACTGCACGTTTCTAACGCGTTTGTGCTAGCGTCCCCTTAAGCGGGAGATGGTGCAATTATAATGAAGGGCGCTGTTATAAAATAGGAATGACGTCACATATGGCGCGTGTCATTGGTGGAAGTCAATCGTTCGATTTAGTGCGGCGAGACTGGGCGAATTACACGGAAGATTCACGGTTTACCGATGATTCCCTCCGGAGCTTCGCCCACTCATCATCATTCACCCCGTGGATATGCGGTGTTTTTTTTTACCACGATTCCGCCATGCATTTTTTCTTTACCGGGATTTTACGAATCCTGACAAAATTTTAACTCTTTTTCGAAAATTCGCCAAGTGCCTGTAATGCTCAAAACTTCAAAACTCGTTACATGGCATTGTCGAAAGATGGCCGAACGCTTATAAAAAAGCTAGGACTTGGACTCGGCCGGCATCTTCTGCCGGACGGCCCAGAGCTGGTCTTCCTTCGAAGAAAAATTTTGTCACGCAGCAGGCGCGCGCTCTACGCCGTACCTCCAATGCACGCCACGAGCGCGCAAGCAACCACCTGCACAACGCGTAGTTCTAGCCACTGTAGCGCAGTCAGCTGCGCCGACACAGCGTTGCCGACAGCGTCACTCCGGTACAGTGTACTTCTAGTACACTCAACTCCGGCAGCACAGTCGCTAGCGCCAACACGCGGCGCCCGCTCGCAACGCGCGGCAGCGTACCTGCAATGGCAAAGCAAGCGACGTACCAGGCATAGTTCTTTTAGGAGGCATTGCTTTAGTACATTGAAAAAAAAAACAGTGATAAAGCACACCAGAAATTGCGTGTCACAGGCAGCACAAACAGTCGCACTGTTTAAGCTGGCTAATCATCCCAATGGTCTCAGCGCAGATAGGAGAAAGCCCTGAAATGCAACAAACATTGCAAGGTAGGAAATTTATATATACAGAAAACAATGCTACGACAGCTTCAATTGAGGCAAAGATTACATGAAATAAGTAGGTGCTTCAAGATACGCATGGAGCATAATGCACTGGGATTACTCTTCACATTTCATTTCTTCATCTGAAATATAGCAGCTATGTTTACACCTGCAAGACAATGCTAAAGGCAATTGTAGCATCAACAAACACGCTCAACGCATTAGCATTACCCTATGGCGAACCATCAGCGTCTGTGTCAGCGTCTCGACGACGACGATGTTGCCCCTCGGCTACTCCGCACGTGCGAGCTGAGCGCGAGAGTAGAACGCGACAAGACGCCAAGAATGACGGCAAGAGCAACACCGTCTGTGATGTGCATAAATAAATGTAGGCAAGCAAACGCCATCACGTCTTCCCACAAGTGGTGACCCTGGACTTCCGACGCCAACGGGCCACCGGCTCGTTCCTTCGCCAACGCACCGAGTGTCCACGGTAAACACCTTCAGCCTCGTACATTCCGGCTGATCATGGGCACCATGCCCAACAGCGACGTCACACCGAATCCCATGGTACCCGAGCCTGTCGTCGCTACTCTCAAGCTACCGGAGTTTTGGCAGTCGGACTCAGAACCCTGTTTTCTGAGGGTCGAGCCTCTCTTCCGACGACATCGAGTAACATCGCAGACAGTAAGGTATGACTACATCATCGGTGCTTTACCACATGCTGTCATCGCCATCGTAATGGACATTCTGCACTCTCCGCCTCCTGACACACCCTAGGACACTCTTAAAACAGAGCTTATACGACGGACAACCGAGTCGGAAGAGCGTAGGCTGCAGCAGCTACTCACCGCGGAGGATCTCGGTGACCGAAAGCCCACGGAGCTTCTGCGTCGCGTGCGGCATCTGCTTGGGGACCAGTCTGCTGCATTAGACGCATCCATTCTACGGGAGCTCTTCCTACAGTGACTGCTACAGCAGGTGCGGATGATCTTGAGCGTGTCCTCCACAGAAACCCTCGACTCACTGGCACAAATGGCCAACAAATTTATGGATGTCGGTACCCCAGCCATATCTGGAATCGAGAGACAACGTGACTCTTCCCTCTTTGCGCCCGTCCGCGACGACGGATTGGACCGTCTCCTTCAAGCTAACGAGGAGCTCAACCGCAAAGTGGACCAGCTGGCCGTTGAACTCAGCTCGCTCAAAGCAGGCCACCGAGGCAGTGCGTCACGACAGCGACGCCAAAGCCGCGACAGATCAACAAGTCTGCCTCGCAGCGTCTGCTGGTACCACCGCCGAAACGGAGCACGTGGTCGTCAGTGCAATCAGCCATGCCAGTTTGCGGGAAACGCACGGGCCACGCACTGACGGCGGCCACTGTTCGACGCCCGCCATACAGCCGCCTATTCCACGTCACTGATCGCGTCATGAAAGTCCGGTACCTCATCGACACAGGTGCCGAAGTGTGTGTCGTTCCTCCTACGCTGGAGTACCGCCGACGACGTCAGACCACGCCGCCTGTCGCTGCTGTCAATGGTTCAACCATAAGGACCTTCGGACACAGCTCCGTTAGGCTTGACATTGGCTTGAGACGCACGTTTCGATGGGTTTTCTTAGTCGCTGACGTGCGTGTACCAATCATCGGTGCAGATTTTCTTTGGCATTTTAAGCCTGTAGTAGACCTACGACATAGCCGTCTCCTGGATTCTGAGACCCACCTAACAGTTCAAGGCGTGACATCAAATTTACCACCTTTGCGTATCGTGCAAGCTCATGCCAAAGTCTCTGCGCCGTGGTCTACACTTCTGGAAGAATTTTCCGATCTCTTCCGTGCTCCATCTCTTGAAGACCCGGTACACCACCATGTCACTCACCACAATGTGACAGTAGGAGCGCCGATGTTTGCACGTGCTCGTCGTCTCGCTCCTGACCGTTACAAGATCGCAAGCCAAGACTACGAGCATATGATTGAGCTCAGATACGTCCGCCCCTCTTCTGGTACCTGGTCATCACCGCTACACATGGACCCAAGTCATCAGGTGAATGGAGACCGTGCGGTGACTATCGTGCCCTCAACAAAGTGACGGTACCGGACCGCTACCCGATACCACACATCCAGGACTTCACGGCATTGCTGCACGGTTGCACCGTATTCAGCAAGATCGACTTAGTGAAGGCATACCACCAAATACCTGTCGAGCCTTCCGACGTACCGAAGACTGCCATAATACCACTTTTTGACATGTTTGAATACATACGTATGCCGTTTCGTCTGCGAAACGCCACACAAACCTTTCAACGGTTCTTCGTTGTTTGAGGTGCTGCTTCGCGTACATCGACGACATCCTCGTCTTCAGCACCTCAGAAGCGGATCACGAACTTCACCTGCGTCAGGTTTTCACGTGGCTCCGCAAGTACGGACTAGTCGTCAACGGACCGAAGAGTGAGTTCGAAGTTACTTCACTGGACTTCCTTGCGCACCGCGTGGACTCCCGTGGGATCACTCCACCAGCCGCGTGCATGAAAGCTATATTACAGTTTCCACGACGAACAACTACGAAGAAACTGCGTGAATTCCTCGGGCTTGACAACTATTACCGGAGGTTTATTCCCCACTGCGCTGCTATGTTGCACCCGCTCCATGCACTTCTGTCCGGTCAAACGAAGCCGAACGCTTGCATCTCGTGGACAGGCGACGCCGAGGAAGCTTTCAGTTTCATCAAGGAAGCGCTCGCCAACGCAACATTCCTCGCGCACCCAAAGTGCGACGCCAGCACGTCACTCACCGTGGATGCCTCGGACGTCGCCATTGCAGCAGTCCAGCAGCAGTTGGTCGATGGAGTTTGGCAGCCGATCGCTTTCTTCTCCCGGAAGCTCTCACAGACCGAGCGCCGTTACAGCACATTCGGTCGCGAACTGCTGGCGGCCTATTTGGCTGTCAAGAATTTTCGCCACTTCCTGGAAGGTCGGCAATTCCATATCCTCATCGACCACAAGCAGCTCACGTGTCTTTCGACCGCTACCAACTCTTCCCACAATCCACGTGAGATCCGCAAACTTGCCTATATATCAGAGTTTACCAGCGATATCGGACACATCAGTAGTAGTAGTAGTAGTAAACACTTTATTTAGGTCCTGAGAAGCTAGGCAGGCGGGCCTGCTAGCCGTTGGCTAGTCCCATGTCGGAACAGAGAGGCCGTGCCTCTCCGCTCGTTCACGGGGACACATCAGTGGCAAAGGCAATCCTGTTGCTGACGCACTATCCCGAATAGAAATCAACGCAACGGTGGATGAGCGCCCTCCAGTCGATTTTGCAGCCATGGCTACTGCACAACGCGAGGACAGTGACGTTCAAGTTCTACGACTACGAGAGAACTCCCTCAAGTTCCAAGATGTCCAACTTCCAGGTGTCCAACTTCTATTTCACTCATTTGTGACACCTCTACCGGACGTCCTCGCCCGTATGTTCCAGCGCCATTTCGCCGCAGCATCTTCAATGCCTTGCATTTCTTGTCGCACCCCGGCATACGTGCGACTCAACGCCTCGTCACAGAGCGATATCTATGGCCACGAATGAACATCGACGTCCGCCGCTGGACACGCGCTTGCCTCAAATGCCAGCAAACCAAAGTCCTGCGCAACACAGTGAGCCCACTGGGTACCTTTAGGCCTCCTGACTAGCGGTTGTCACGTGCACCTGGACCTCGTACGCGCTTTGCCCTGATCGAACAACAGCCGGTATGTGCTAACGTGCGTTGATCGGTGCGCGCGGTGGCCTGAGGCACTACCGCTCACCCACATCACGGCAGAGTCAGTTGCCCGCGGACACATCACTGTGTGGATAAGCCGTTACGGAGTTCCCAAGACCATCACAACAGATAGAGGTCGTCAATTTGACTCCGCGCTCTTCCGCACTTTGTCCCGGATGCTTCGTGTCAACCACATCAAGACGACGGCCTACCAACCGATGTCGAACGGCATGGTTGAGCGATTTCATCGCCAACTCAAAGCCTCGCTCATGGCCTGACGATCACTGATACCCTGGACGGAGCGACTACCACTCGTCCTCCTCGCCCTTCGCAGCACGATACGTACGGACGCGTCCTGCTCCTCAGCTGAGCTCGTTTTTTTCACGATATTAAGGCTTCCTGGCCAGTTTACGAGGCGTCACCTATACCACCACTGGATGTTGCGTATTATGCTAGCCGCCTCGGGAATGCCATGAGAGACGTGTCTCCTATTCTGCCGCGTCAACACTCACGCCCATCTTTCACCAGTGGTGCTCTCCACGATTGTACACACGTATTCGTACGGCGTGATGCAGTCAGACCACCACTGCAGCCGCCTTACGACGGGCCCTTTAAAGTCGTCAAGCGTTGCCCGAAGCATTTCGTCCTGCTTTTTAATGGACGCGAAGACAGTGTCTCCGTTGACCGCATAAAGCCGGCCTTCCTCGACACCGATGCCGTTCCTGAAGACGAGAGGCCATCCACAAACACCAGACGAACGCGCTTCGCAACAACAGAGCCTACCAGCTGCTCATGGAGATTGCTGCTTCGCCCACTGGCTACCTCGCTAGAGGGGGGGGGGGGGGGGGGGGCTATGGCGAACCATCAGCCTCTGCGTCAGCGTCTCGACGACGACGATGTTGCCCCTCGGCTGCTCCGCACGTGCGAGCTGAGCGCGAGAGTAGAACGCTACAAGACGCCAAGAACGACGCCAAGAGCAACAGCGTCTGTGATGTGCATAAATAAATGTGGTCAACCAAACGCCATCACGTCTTCCCACAACCCCATACACTGAGCCTGCGTACAACCTCCAGTTCTGCTTCTGGTCGGCAACCAGAGTATTTTGAAGCCATTCTAATCCAACTAAAGCATACACGAAGTACAGCTTACAGTGATATGCAAGGTTATTCACACGGCAGTAAAGCATATGTCACCGTACTGTACGTTACAATATAACCAGATAAAGCTCAAGCGCTGTTCTATGTTTTTTTCTGTCATCTCGTTGTGCTGCAAATGATCCAGCTAAAAACTCGAAGGAGACGCAGCAAGCCAGTTTAAAGTTAGCTTTGCAGCCAATGGTATTGAGTGGTAATTATGAAGACGCGGTTGATTTAGTTATACCTGTCAGCACGAAACCGCCGGGGGAAGGAAGATGCAAAGATTGACCCCAACATCACGGAAACCAGTTGAATTCATTGCCAGGAGTGTCTCCTTTGAGAGGCATTCGATTTATAGGAATGGATTTTTATACGACAATAGTGCACAAGTACATAAGGGACACTTAGAAAGGCTGTACATTGCATAAAAGTACCGTAATAGAGTGACATAACGGAATGAAGGATGAAAAATGCCGCATTGTTAAACCATTGCCCCTGTGAGCAACCATGTCACGTCCTAGCAAAGCAAAATACACAATAAAAACATCAAATAAAATATAGCCAGGTTGTGAACCAGAAAAGCATTTGCATCCCTTAAACCAGCTTAAACAGATCTGTTGCACACACTGGTAAATAGCTTGCAACTTCACAAAACAATCAGCAGCAGATTGCCTTGCATCCTTTTCAAGTGCGTAGCCTCAGTGCCGGCTTCGTAGCTTTCCGTTTAGTGCTTTCACTGTTGAGTTCAAGGTTTTTTCTGCGCGCAAGCCAATGCAGACTCACCCTGACGAACAGGGCAAGCAAACCATCATAAACATCATCACCACACTCAGTTAACGATTTTTCTACCTTGGCATGCAGCAACAAGCACAGATCATGCCCTACATGTTCTTTTCCCAGAATGTCGGAGGCAGATGCGACAAAAAGCTGCTAGCAAGCCTTGATGAATGCTACAAAGGAGGGTGCAGGAACTGACAGGCTCCCAAAGTCACCTTCTCCAGGTTTTTTTTTCACGCTAAAATACAAAAGAACTTGGCTTTTATCGGTAAAGGCTGCGTTCTCTTGCCTCAACTCACACTTATGCGACCCTGTAGCACACCAGTGGCCATTCATAAACTTATACGCAAGCCAGACCTTAACATAGACAATGCTGTTCTCCACCATTGGAGATGGATAATCATAAGGCAGAACTTCTACTGCAACTGGCGAAGATGTGGTAAGTGTACGGAGAGAAGGAGAAAATTTAGAAAAACAAGCTGGGAGAATGGCCAGAAGACTAGACATGTCTTCAGCACAGTTGCCGCTTTCCGACAGTTTGAAAAGGTTGCTAACTAAAAGATGTCTAAATGCCGCCTGAAACTGCCGGCAAGACGAGTTGCTCTTGGTTCCAGATTTTGACCTAACTATTCCAAAGGTGTTTTCAAGCGCATCCTGGTTCAGGTGTCTGCACAGATCCTGCATACATTGCAGATGCATACGGAGACTTTCCCCACTTCTGTGAAATATTTAGACTATCGAAGAGCCTGTGGATCCTCTCAATAACTGGCCGTGGGGAGAGCCTCTGCTGGCAATTGCTGCAATGTTACGTGCGTGCACAATGTAGCAGCGCAATGTCTGCTGAATCATTTTGCTGCGAGTTTCACCGACATCTTGGAAGCAAAAGTCAAAGTGCCGGGCACTCAGCTTGGGAATGGACCGAATTTGCATTTCTCAATCCCTATCATAAGCCTGTCGTATGTAAGAGGTTTAATTCTGTCACTGCCTACCCTCAAGTCGTACTAAGAGCGAAGCTGTTTAAAGGTCAGCCGTAATTTGCGGTGCGTAGCAAGAAAATACCAAGAAAGAAAAGAAACATTCTTGGCGAGGCGGCATTCGAGCCCACGTACCCTCGGTCCCAAGCGAGCGTCGTAACCGCTAGGCTATACAGCCACGATTGCACAGCAAGCATTTATGCAATTCATATAATTGCATTGAAGCGTCGTCGTCTTCGTCCACATTTGGCGCTTTCGTACGCTCGTGCTCTGCGAGGTGAAGAGCTTTTGCGCGCTATGAAAGCGAGAGAGAGACGCATTCACGGAGCGGGTCTCCTGGAGCGCGGTGTCGGCACTGGAAGGCGGTGTCGGTTTTGCAAGCTGCACTATGCAACGCGCAGTGACGGCCGTAAGTCCGAGACGCGCGAAAAGAAATTATCATCATCATGAGTAATAAGATGAAAAGTTCGCGCGTACTTCGGGAAAATGCTGGGCTACGATCGCCCACCTTCGCTGTTTCAAGCGTTGCGCGACCGATTGCAATTTGAACAACATATTACGTAAACACTTGAGCAAATGAGGTGGATCAAAAATAAATAAAAGTGGTTCACGTTCACCACTGACACTTAAGTACGGCTTTTGAGGTGTTACAAGGTTTGAACACAAAGAAACATTTTGGTTCCCCTGATCACAAACCACAGGCTGCAATCCAGCTCCAACCAACATTTTGTGGCATTTCAAACGAAGGTAATGCAGAACAGTCGCAGGTGCAGCCTTATCTGCAAAGAAATAGCCAAGAGACTGCTTCCCCGGTGTGCATATTCCTTTAGACATTAACACAACGGCCTTGTCTGCGAGATTTGAACCCTTGTACTGCACTGTTCTCTTCAAGGCCTTCAGATCTGTCGGACACTGGGTTATATAACAGCTCCTTTGCGACATGCATCTCATCCAAAATTATAGTGCAAGCCCTGTCTCGCCTTGGAAAAGGCGCTGCTCGTTCACTGGTGAAACCAAAAATTTCAGGGCAAAACCCAACCCTCAGATGTAGGGGTGCAAGCCACAGCTGCAGAGACCTAACAGATGGAAGTCTTAGGAGTGTGCCACAATATCTGTAACCTTTTGGACTGTGGAAGTATAAACCTAAAGCAAAGGCTTTGTTTTGGCTGCACCATTGACAGCCAAACCAGCTGACATTACGCATCTTCAGCTGAGCTTCGACAAAAGCAGCAACAGCTGGAGTATTCAACTCCACGCCGACTCTCTAGCAGTTCGGCAGTGGTCTTCATGCAGGCAATGGTCTTCATGCAGAAGCAGCAGACCGTGTAGCCTCTTGTTGCAGTCACGCTTGGCTCGAATTTTCTGAAGAGTCCGCCTTTGGTTGATGATGCTGGTGAAAGAGCCTGAAAGGTGGAGAATGGACAGAAGATCAATAAGTAGCTGCGTCTGGTTTAGTCATAGCGCCACGTAATCTTGCAGCACCAAATAGTGCGCAATATTATGAAAGTGTTTTAAAGTCACTAACGTTCATAAGAAAGAGGCAAAGTGCTAAGCAGAGCTCCTGGTGACAGATCAGCACTCGCTGACAGTGCTGTGACCTCTCCTGCCGTGTCAGGTTCCAGAGATTAATTACTTGCTTCAGAGCTTGGTTGTGCATACGTGTGGTAAACTGTGACCACATGATAGAGAGAAAAAATACAGTGACACCACAGTTCTGAAAGTGAAGCCAGAAACCCAACAAATAACTAAGCCCCACAAGCTGAATTAACACTTAAACTGAACCATCATCAAGCCGCTGACGTGGGAACGAGCTTGGTTCGCCGTAGAACTGGCACTATCTGAATCTTCACAGCGCAGAGTCAAGGAATTGTAGCATATTTCTCATCCATACCTATCGGGCTGTTCCAGCATATTCGAAATAACAGTCACCTTCTTGGAAAAGTTGCAGTGACTGGGACGACTGGCTGTGGATGTGGCTCTTGGCAACAGGTTCACCGGAGACAACAGTTATCATAGGAAGCAGTCCAATTGGCTTTTAGTTATCACCGTTTGTGAAAGACGAATGCCAGTATGCATGCAACCTTGCTCACCTTGCACAGAGTGCAGCACGGCGCACTGATGCCGAAGTTCGGCTCGAAGATGGTGCACATTCTATGTGGCTGCTGTGTTCGCCTGAGGTGTTTGAAATGACAGCATTATTGCGAAGAGAAGCGAGAACTCGGTACATTCATGGCTAATAATTTCTAAACAACTGTACCTTCCATAGCATGCGGTTAAGATATGACATTACTCTTAAAAATACTTATCTAATGAAATAAAATTTCGTTTACCACAGGGATTTGTTAGGCACATATTTTAAGATATTTTGTAAATAATTCCTTTTACAAAAGCGCTGGAGTGTTTACAGGTAGGAAAAAAGTAAAAAAAAATGTAATTTCATGACACAAGTCAGCATTTCAAGAGCGGCGTATATCTTAAAGGTTCGATTAAAAAATATACCGTTAATGCTTACTCGAGTAGGCAAAGCATCATGGCGCAGCCATCCTGGCCACACATACGCAGACGGTTCGATGCGCTTGGAACAAACCCTCAGGTCTCACAGCTGTGATAGCGCCTTCTTATCCAGGTTGACGTTGTGGCAGAACTGCACCCACGTATTGCACCTGGACATGATGCAACATGCGCGTTAGATAACTGCACCGAAATGAGTACCAAGTACTCCGAACGCCATGATTATTTCACTGCTAACTGCACTGCTAACTGCAGTGCTCATCCTCACACCACGTGGTTAGTTGGTTTTTTATGGACATAGAGTGACGAGAGCGAAGCAGCGAAGTGCTTTCAAAATTACCTTGACGGTCATGTGTGTGTAGAAGGTAGGCAATACTCCTGCTGAGCGTATGCAGTCAAAGCACGCTCAAGGCCACGCACATACACTTGGCTGGGTTTTGATACTCCCGGTTGCGAGGGATCCACAAATTAGCTTCACGGTGTTCAATAATCAAATAATCTCGTGCTCGGAGTTGTCAGGCAGAACAGTTGGTTCTAAATTGGCCTTGCGGTGAGTAGCAGGCACGTGGATGCGCCTGAGAGCCCGGTATCAAGTTCATTGCGTTTGCATTAGATGTGTTCTTGCCCCACCTTCTGAGGGGGGTGTACAAAGGTTTTTCGTCCGAGTGGCATTGTACCGTTGTTGGCTGCACCAACAACCAGCCAACAAAGAAGCTTGTCATGCAAGAACCCTGCGATGGACGTTCACGGAGACACAAGAAGTTTGTTTTGTGTGTAGTCAATTCCGCTTTACTAACAAGGTTGCTGCGGCGCCTGAGAATCGACACTATAGGATAGGGGTTTGAAATAGAGAAGAATTTGTACCAAGCAAGGTTTCTCGGGTGGGTATTCGTTTTTCTGTCATGAACTGCGCAATAGTGTGCGTCTTGCATTCCAGCGCTGCGGGCCTCCGATAAAAGCGTATATAAGAGTGCCATTTAGCACCTTTCGGCGTTTTGGAGTGAAGCTGTACATGGCTACTCCGGCAAAATTTCTGAACCCGTGCGTGTGCACCTTCGCGTCGACAAAGAAAAGTGTTCTTCGCCAGAGCTTGGGTAATTTTGAGTTTCCGCGTAACAGAATTAAGTTTTCTCGTTTGTTCAAATTACAATTCGATGCTGGAATGTCTGCAGGTTGTGTGTAGGTCGTACTTTACAAACTTTGTGACTCACTTTACTTTGAGGAATTAAGTTACTTCCATAATGCGCTTGCGCCAGCTGAGGGTCTACTAGAATGAGGATATGTGCTGCACTCCAGCACACCTGCGTGCGCGCGTGAGGATCGTGTACACATGATGTATCTGTCCTGGATGAGTTGGCGCTCTGTCCGTTGCATCGGTTGTGCAGAGTGTGCTGCGACCGCAATCGACATCATGGCAAGACTGTTAAAAAGTTACAGTGACGTTCACTTCGTGAACGCGGGTTACGCGCTTGCGTACGGACGCTACGAGCGTACACCGCGGCGTCAAAGCACCAACGGAAAGGGCACGAACAAGGTCGTGGACACCACATTGATCTCGACGGTGCGACGCCTTGTCGTGGTGGCGCTCGTGCAACGTCGGCAACAGCTTCGCTGTACATCCACTTTCACAGGGTAAATTGGAGACGGATTTTTTTTTATTTTGGGCCTGTTCGGTTCTCTTTCCGAAGGGTATAGGCCCATGGGGGTCAATCCATAATCAAAACTGCGTTTTGGATACGAAAGAAAGGTAAGCAGAAGGCGTTCGGCTCCGCCTGCCGATTTCGTAACTTTCGTAGCGTTTGTTCCGCTACGGCAAATAATCGTCTGCAGGGAACGTGACCGTTTTCGTATCCTGTGTTATTCATGCACGTGAACGAGCCGTATTCGAGTACTCGTGGTGGCAAAAAAAAAGGAAGCAGCGAATGACTAGCGTGCACTGAAACAGGGCTGCGCATGCGTCGATGGCTCACTCTCATTTTTTTTCGGGATACGTGTGGGTTCTTCAGCTGCTATGACTCCGATTCTTACACATATAGTCACACGAGAAGCATGCTCAGCCATTCCTAACCGAGCTGGTGCCCCCTTGGGCGCTGTCACACATGGATGCGCAAATTATTGTGTGGATTAATGGATGCTTTTTAACCGGAGATCATTTAGTTAATGCATTTAATGATTACTTTACAGACACTGATTCCTATTCATCACCAAAGCCCACCATATACATTTTAGTTCCCTGCAACCATGGACACTATTTTTTTTTCAAGCGACAACCCCTACCGAGGTTTGTTCAGTTTTTCTCAAACTGAAAAACTCATGTAGCTGCGATGCTGACGGCCTCCAAATAAGACCTATCAAACATGTCATTTCTGACATTGCACCTGTCTTAGCGTATATCTATAACTTATGCCTAACATCATGTACTTTTCTCGAAAAAATGAAAATCGCAAAAGTAATTGTGTTATAAAAGGAAAGTGACAGGCTCGATATAAAAAATTACCGCCCGATATCTATTCTCCCGCAGTTTTCTAAAGGTCTTCAAAAAATCTTACTCAACCAATTAACATCTTTCAGCAAGAAACATAAACTAATCACATATGCTCAATACGCGTTTTCAACAAGGTAAATTAACAGAACTAGCACTAGTAGCTCAGAAAGAATATATACTGCAAAACATCGAAAATAAGTTACTTGTAATTGGTCTATTCATATACTTCACAAAAGCATTCGACTGCATAAATCATGACCTCCTAATACTTAAGTTTGAAAGATATGGCATCAGGGGCCTTCCTCTTCAGTTGCTGACATCCTACCTTAGAAATCGGCAGCAATATATGGCTATAAATACTAGCATATCATCTACACGACAAATACAAACAGGTGTCCCTCAGGGAAGCATCCTTAGTTCATTTCTATTTAACATCTACATAAATGACATAGTCCTTATCCACCGAGAGGCAAAATTCATAAACTACGCAGATGATATAAGCGTTTTTTTATCAAACAACTCTTATACAGGCCTCATTGGTGCAGCGAACAATCTCTTCACCCATCTCTCAAAATGGAGCCAGGACATTTTTTAAAAGTAAACTCCAATAAAACACAAGCAGTCATCTTTAAAGCAAGAGGTACCTGTACTCCAATGACCCACAAGATATGTTGCAACTCTGAGAATATAGAGGTTGTTGACACAGTAAAAGTACTTGGCGTATACTTTACCGACACATTGCAATGGGATGCTCACGTGGATTTTATACTCCAGAAACTGAGCCGCATAACAGGTATACTACATCGAAATCGGTACCTTTTACCAACGTCAGCTAAAGTGATCATTTATAATGCACTGTTTGCCTCGCATGTAAATTATTGCCATCTTGCATGGGGCACAACATCGGCTTCCAATCTCTCTAAAATACTACAGATGAAAAAAAAAGTAATACGCGCTATTGCAAATGTGCCGTACAACTCACACACTGAAGGTCTTTTCACCAAGTACAACATAACAAAAAGTCATCATCTCTACAAACGAATTCTCCTACGCACTTACTACTTTCAGGTAAAAGATAGAAGCAACCTAATAACAAACATAGCAAACTTAAAAGAGTATACACCCAAATATGAAACGCGCGCCCATGAAAAATGGCTCATACCTTTTTCGAGATCAAATTACGGCCATCAAATGGTTGCAAACACCCTGCCACGGCTACTAAATTCTTATCTAGAAGCCGGAGTTGAGATTCATGTCTTGACACCATCGGAGCTCATCTGTCTTGCGAAAACTATAATTTAAATCACCATGCTACAGTGAAACCACGTGTACTCACAGTGAAAGAAATGTAATTATTCCCTTTAATCGATTTAACCCACTGTTATTTGTTTTTTTTTTTCATTTCTGAAAGTGTTCTTTGCCACCGTTCTGCCAATATGTAAAAGGGGCCAGGGACCACTCAAGCTGCCGATAAGCAGCTTTAACCTTGGCCCCATCCATTTGCTTGTAAATGGGCCCAAATAAAATGAAATGAAATGAATGAAATGATCTCTTTTGACTGGGAGGGAGCAAATAATAAAGCGCCTGTAACTGGCAGCACACGCGATATAAAATGTAATGCTTCGATCTCGAGCATACTAACCAAGCCCCACTACTTCGTTATGTAGCTGAATGTGTCCGTTGTCAGTGTGAAATGCTGCTCATACTTTCTTCATGTCGAAGTCGATCACTTGTACACACGTAGGAGCTAGAGCTTTCCATGCGACTGCCATGTAGCTTCTCAGACATAGAAAATAAATTTATGGCACGCATATCGAACGTGCTTTGATCAAAATTACACAGCGATCGAGATAACAAAGCAGCATAAAAAACGCAGCCGAATGTATGGCGGTAACGCGTGGCACAAACACGATACTTGGGTTTAATAAAACGAAGTATAGCGTACTAGATGTCGTCTAGTATATTTCATACAGCGCCTCAAGCCCTAAAAAACGTTAAGGCAGGTAGGTCTCTTAGAAAAAAGCTTGGCCAACTGCATGATCTTGTAACTGGAGTGAGGCAGACGACCCTGCAGCTCCGTTGAAACAGACTATGCCGCAGGGTACTCTCGCTAAATTATATCCATGGTGTATTTTTGAGATCTGAAATGTGATCGGCATTAAAGAAGACACACTCACCTGCATTCAGAGACAACAAGACGGCAGCAGTACTTTAGGAACCAGCCACCGCTGGTAACTAGCAACCTCAATCACGCTGTTCCCAAAGTTCCATTATCATCATCATCAATACAACAAAACATGGCGGCCGGCTATAAGCACTGAAAATTCTCGTGTATAGCCATCTTAAAACCGAAAGCGGCAATAACAGTTTTGAATAGTATGAATATAAATCGATTTTCAGAAGCTACGCACTGCATAAAAGCAGTACTACCGTTGCCTGGAAGGCCACGCACTGAATAATCAAAAACATTGTGTCGTCTTCCGCATCGCACCATTTTGACTAATTCTAACTGTGTTTATCAGAAGTCGCAGCTTGTAAGGAAGTCACTTACTTTTGATAGCACAATGATGTCAGGATGCATATTGTGGCATTCTTTATTAGGTCGACTTTCTGGTGCTTTTCATCTTTTGTATGCTATTCATGGACGGACTTTAGAAGAATATATAATTTGGTACTTTATGTGAATATTAAAATCAGTAGTTTCTTCTCTCCCCCAATTGGATCACCTTTGCTTTGCTATTTTGTGAAAGCGAAATCTTTGTTCATCCACCCCCTGTTATTGCGGGCTGATGCCGTGATTCTCAAGAGCACTGGCTCATTTAATAGAGGTGATTCCACACGAAACAGTGCATATAGCAACGGGCGTGCGCAATGTCATGTCGTCATTGTAGTCGATATCTCAATCTCCAACTTGGTCGGGGAAAGTCGTGAATGATATTACAATAAGCAACAGCACTGGCTAGATTTTAACCTGATCCACCATAAAGATAGGACTTGTTACAGCGCGAAATGACCTTTGCTTAGTGAAATGAGAGATAAGAAGGAAATGCAGGGAGGTTATTCAAGATCCGAATGAATTTCAACTCATGTATATAATCACAAGGGTTCATCTACTCTGGTTCCCTGCATGAAGCGCATTAGCGCTTTGGTGGCTTTGAACATATTAGGGGTCCGCGGCTAAACAATGGTATTGTTGCCATGAACAATGTTTCGCCGAACTACATAAAACATACGCATAGCATGCCATTAGGAGTCGAAGGTTGGATAATGGCACAGAATGTGCTCATTGGTTTCATGACATCCGCAAGAGAGACACTATGGGAGGCAGGCGAGATATGCGCGCAGCGCAGCCATGCCTCGCAAGGAAGACTCTCGTTTTGTTGCGGCTGGTTGAAAGACTAGCGGGCAAGCTGGCTGGCGTAGTCAGCCATTCGTCAGCCATTTTGCAGCGAAAATGAATCGTAGTGAGACTGGGCCTCTTGTGCCTTTCTGTACTTCTTTGAATCCGTCCTATGGAGCTAATATCTGTTCTGTTGTAACGTTTACCGATTAGTTATAATTGTAAGTTATAATGTAACAATTAGTTGTAAGCTCACTGTGTTCCCACTTTCTTTATTTTTTGCCGGAAGGTGCCGGAGAACGTATTTCCAGTTGGATGTGCTTTCACTTGCAACAAATCAAGAGAATATGGATTCTACCCGGCAGGTACTAAATGTCAGGTTAGTGACCTCATTAACCCATGACTATTTCACTTCCAAGGTGGCTCAATAAACTCGACGATACCCAGCTCTGCCAAGGGACACTGTTTGGTTCACCAATTAAATTGTACAGGATAAATGGCTTACTGGGAAACCAGCGTTGAGGTTTAGGAAGTGCAGCCAATACATCTCTGAAACCTGACCAAAGAAACACCCGTTTTTTTATGTCGGCTAAGGACTAGGCTAAGCGTTCCGGCTACGTCTTTTCCCGGTGTGCCAACGGCAAGGTAATGGGTATGAAACAGCAAGGTGACCGACCGCCCGGTCGTCATCCGCTCTGAGAGAGACTTTTCAGTACTTTCTTGCAAATTGCACCACGCAGCATTCAACAGTACCGCTGCCTCACCGAGTTAAGTGTTCTAGACAGAAATTAACTTCTCTATAATACACCCTAACATTTCTTCTATTGGCAATAAGTGATGAATTTCTCTGTTTTACTGCAAACTTTAACTCTACTTTTAATGTTATTTTGTAAACTAGCACATGGGCTGTATTCCGCACTGATTGTATGAAATTTCCCAGGTGTCAAGTATTTTTTAAACTGTCTTTCGAGGGCTGCTGCTGCAGCACTCTATGTGAAACAGTGCTTTGGAAATAAAATTTTGCTGAATATGCTGTTATGCCAAGTGACTATGAAACATTTCAGTTACAGTTACTCATAAAGATCTACCCATTGTTTGCGCACCACAATGCGGATTATCCGACAGCTTACAGAATTTTGATGAATTCCTAGTGGAGTTTTTTTTTTCAAGCGAAGCTTGTATTGCCGCACAAGTGTCGGTGCCGTTGAAGGTGTGACCGCAAAAAACCCATCTCGCGCAAGTGAAGGAAAACAGCAGGAAAAGCTAAGAATAGACCACTGGTGAAACAGGTGAGGCTCTCATTGGCTCGGCGGAGACCAATGAGCACAGTGAGAGGGTCACAGTCGGGAGTAAAAAAAACAAGATATTTATCGACTGACAACGATACACAAATTAATGAAATGAAAAAATGACACCAGACAAACTAACACACCTGAACTTAATATAGCTCAATGATGCCGAAAAAGAAATATGACGAGCAAATAACAGCAGATATAAAAATGAAAGAGGGCGCGGATCAAATACACAAGAATACACTTAATAGTAGTTCACTACACCAAGTTCAAAAGAATACGAAGTTCCGAGGGAAAAAAATGATCGCCATTACCACGAATTGAATGATGCTCAGTGGCCGAAGCACCGGAGGTAATGTGGTAAACCGTGAATCCTCCGTAGATTCTGCCCACTCGATCATCATACAAAGATGTGACACAGAAACACAGGGGTGTGGTGTGATTATATATACAGTATATACACAATGTTTTGTTATTTGCATATTGATACACTATATACACAACGTTTCATTATTTACACATGGGGTAGATGATGCTTTTGTTCAAGAGCTCTACGGGCCACAAGGAGGGGGTTCGCCTGAGAGCCCGCGCCGCTTCCACTTCGCGAGCTCTCACCGCAGGGTCTTGACGGCGAGCGCGTGCTGCAGCTGCTTTGCGAGCCCTCCGCTCCGCCGCCGCCTTGTCTTCTTCGGTGTTCATAGTAGCAGGGTAGCAGTATCGAAGCCCATTGTGTGTCGACCGGCGAATAAGAAAGGAAGCGCGCCAAGAGCGACTGGAGCAAGCGCCGCAAACGAATCTTCTTCGGTGTTCATAGTAGCAGGGTAGCAGTATCGAAGCGCATTGAGTGTCGACCGGCGAATAAGAAAGGAAGCGCGCCAAGAGCGAGTGGAGCGAGCGCCGCAAACGAGTCTTCTTCGGTGTTCATAGTAGCAGGGTAGAAGTATCGAAGCGCATTGAGTGTCGACCGGCGAATAAGAAAGGAAGCGCGCCAAGAGCGAGTGGAGCGAGCGCCGCAAACGAGTCTTCTTCGGTGTTCATAGTAGCAGGGTAGAAGTATCGAAGCGCATTGAGTGTCGACCGGCGAATAAGAAAGGAAGCGCGCCAAGAGCGAGTGGAGCGAGCGCCGCAAACGAGTCTTCTTCGGTGTTCATAGTGGCAGGGTAGCAGTATCGAAGCGCATTGAGTGTCGACCAGCGCAAGAGAAAGGAAGCGCGCCAAGAGCAAGTGGAGCGAGCGCCGCACGCGAGTCTTCTTCGGTGTTCATAGTAGCAGGGTAGCACTATCGAAGCGCATTGGGTGTCGACCGGCGAAAGAGAAAGGAAGCGCGCCAAGAGCGAGTGGAGCTAGCGCTGCAAACGAGTCTTCTTCGTTGTTCATAGTAGCAGGGTAGCAGTATCGAAGCGCATTGAGTGTCGACCGGCGCAAGAGAAAGGAAGCGCCCCAAGAGCAAGTGGAGCGAGCGCCGCACGCGAGTCTTCTTCGGTGTTCATAGTAGCAGGGTAGCAGTATCGAAGCGCATTGGGTGTCGACCGGCGAAAGAGAAAGGAAGCGCGCCAAGAGCGAGTGGAGCTAGCGCTGCAAACGAGTCTTCTTCGTTGTTCATAGTAGCAGGGTAGCAGTATCGAAGCGCATTGAGTGTCGACCGGCGCAAGAGAAAGCAAGCGCCCCAAGAGCAAGTGGAGCGAGCGCCGCACGCGAGTCTTCTTCGGTGTTCATAGTAGCAGGGTAGCAGTATCGAAGCGCATTGGGTGTCGACCGGCGAAAGAGAAAGGAAGCGCGCCAAGAGCGAGTGGAGCGAGCGCTGCAAACGAGTCTTCTTCGTTGTTCATAGTAGCAGGGTAGCAGTATCGAAGCGCATTGAGTGTCGACCGGCGCAAGAGAAAGGAAGCGCGCCAAGAGCGAGCGGAGCGAGCGCCGCAAACGAGTCTTCTTCGGTATTCATAGTCGCAGGGTAGCAGTATCAAAGTGCATTGAGTGTTGACCGGCGAAAGAGAAAGGAAGCGCGCCAAGAGCGAGTGGAGTGAGCGCCGCAAACGAGTCTTCTTCGGTGTTCATAGTAGCAGGGTAGGAGTATCGAAGCGCATTGGGTGTCGACCGGCGAAAGAGAAAGGAAGCGCGCCAAGAGCGAGCGCCGCCGCACCATCTAGTGGGCGCCATTCAAATCAAATGAGAGCACTGCTGCGCCTCTAGCGGGAGCGGCGCGTACTAGCGTGGCTACAACGGCGCGACGGGGGACAAGTCTCGACCCTAAGGAGCTTCGCCCCTAAAAAAGTTCAAAAGAAAACCCACAATGCCATACGCGTGGCCGGGCAGCACAGCAAGTTCATAAATCGTGAAGTCGGTGCGCAGAGCTTTCCCGAAGAATGCCGGTGAGCGGATCTTGTTTAGGTGGATGCGATTGCTGGTCTGGGTTTCCCGGGAGTCTTGATCTGATGACTTCTCTCAAGCAGGTTGAGCTAACTTGAGGCGAACTATCTAAGCTTCGTTGCAGACGTTCTCCCTTAGTCGAAGCCGCCGCGAGGCTGACGTGCTCCTTGACTGGCTTGGGTGATACGCGACGCGTGCTTTACTTATGCACACTTTTGTGACATGTACCCAACACTTATATGTTGTGTTTATTATGATAAACTTCTTGTTAGGCGAATTAGGTTTGTAGCAAACATGTCAGCACTAATTTGGGGCCACGTGTTTAGCCTGTCCTCTAAATCGGGCATATTTACTACAGCAATGAAGAATGCAAGGGCTTTTCTTATTTTATTGCGATAGCAATTATATGGACACTTCAACCGAATTTCTGCCGTCGGCGTCGCCGTCGCCGTGAGGTTCCCTATAGATAAAATCTTCGCCGCGCGCCGTATGCCCGAGCGGAAGCGTGCGGGGACGCGCGCTATCACGGAGAGCGAACGCACTCAATCTCCCACGCGCAAGCAAGGAAGCCAGAAGCCAGCGCCGGAGGGAGCGGGGGGGGGGGGCGCACTTCTCCTCTGCCAACAACCGCGCTCGTCTCGCCCGCATGGTCTCTTATCTCCCCACGGCTCTGACCTTTATGCGCCGTGCATTCGCCGCTCAGTTTCCGTTGAAGCGATAGACCGCACGTACCTTCGCCGCTGCGGCGTATATATGCGCTTGTTGCCAGCGTTTTGACAGTCGTTGTCTGCAGTCATTCAGTGTGATCTGTTCACGTTTGTTTGTGCGCACTCACACCACGCTTGTTCATTCAGTTGGTAATAGTCGGGCCACATTTTCCAACGCACGCTACACATGCATTGCTGCCCAGATCGGCAGTGCAGCACTACAGGTGTGTCCCTTCGCACGCGCTGCCCACGGTAAGCGCTTCTCATCAACACCACCGTTTCACACGCGCCTTCTCGTGGTCATCGAGTCTCTCTTCATGTCGGTATACTTGCGGCGCAGCACACCTGCTTACTTAATCAGCTCATGTTTACTACAATTCATATTGCTACCAAAGCCGCTCACCTTACTTCGTATGACATTGCTGTGTTGCTATCGCATTCATTGCTTCGCCCTTAGGGCTAAACTGTGACATTTTTTGAAGTCGCTGAGAGAAATGACTAACTATCGCCCTATCGCTCCGTCCTATAAATTATAAGGCGTTGGAAATAGTTATGATAAACACAACTGAAAATTAGTTTGTAAAATGAAGTCCTTATTGACAGTTTCGATTTGTTCACTGAAGGTAAATTCGCTATATCATCTCTGCTATTAAATATGGCTGCGGCTTAGCTCAGCTAACCCTCGATTTGCAAAGCGAAAGCTTGGTTTAGCCTGGTTGTGTTCCTTTAACTTCGTTAACCTTTGATGTTGCTGTAATTATTATACTTAGGTATAGACTCATCGTTAAGCCAGATATAAATTATAAGCCGACAAGTCCAAAGATTTTGCGAGCCGAACGGCTCGCTCTTCCTCAGTCTCCGACGCTAGCTTCGCGCGCTTGGCATTCCGGACCCTCTCCAGTGAAGCAGTTCACCGCCCATTATCCGAGGGTTGGTCAGACGCCGCTAGCCAACGACGGCTCAAAGCCTCCCGCTCCCACGCAACGCTCAGGGAAGACACGCGGCCCGGTCTAGTTCTCATCCTGCTTCCGCGTTCGAAAGAGTGTGAGGGCTTCGAAAGCTCTCACGCTTGAATCGGACCGTCGAGGACGAGCCATTTCCCGAGCGCAGTCGCGGCGGCATTGCTCAAACGCGTTAGGTGACGTCGTCAGTTGCTCATAAATGGTTCATACCCGCTTCAAGCAATGGCTCATATCCCCGAAAACGCGGCAACGCAGCCAGCACCTGTGGAAACAGACGACGACGACGACGACGACGAACGCGGGAGCAGGATGACAGCGAGTGCGGCGCTCGCCTTAGCTAGAGTGACCTAGAACCTGGGAGAGTGTCCAAAGCGCCGGGCGAATGCATGGGAGGAGCGAAGACCTTTTTGTGTGAACTCCCGCGCCGCGGCGCTGCTGTACCGGACCCGTTAAGGTTAGGACCCGTAGGCTTTCTCCGCTGCGGAAGCCGCGCCTAGGCAGCGGGCGTCTGCTACGAGCCGGATATTTTAGTTGCTATTAGCCAACATCGCGATAATTTGGGATATGCTAAGTACCACGTCACCGCAAGGTAATACCGCAGTGACTCACCGCACAGATAACGCGTTTGCCGGCTGTGAATACGGGTATTTTGTCTATTTCCTTATAGCTCACTTGGTCCGCGCTTACGCGGCTGTTTGAGTAACGCATTCCGCGAGCTTACTTCATTTAGTTATGCGTGGAATGAGCAACGTGAATGTGCTGCAGAAGAAAATAAGCTGGAGACCGCGATAATAACCCAGAGAACGTAGCAGATATGGCTAGCTCATGCTAACGCTTTTATACTCTATCTTTTCTTTTATTTCGTGCATTCGATTTGCTTTACAAGACTGCATCCCGCGCTCTGTTGTTTCTGTATTAAGGCGAAATCCTTAACTGGGCTACTGAGAAGCGGAATGTGTCTGTTGGCCGATGCCGTGGTACCAAAAATAAATACAAACCGCGTAACTCTCGCGGCTCGTTCACTTGGTATATATACCAAAGTATAGATGACTGATGGGTCATGGCATTAGTAACATTTCATACTTGCACTCACGTCACGATTAACGATAACAATATGACGACGGCCAGAAATCCCTCTGGTGCTGTAGGTTTGACGATAAAAACGTGTTGAAAGCCAATCTCGATCTCAAAGTGTCGAACTTACCCATATATCATGATGAACTGAGAGCAACAGGTAAACGGTCATAATAGTAATGATAATTTCTGAGGTTTTACACTCAAAATCACAAGATGGCTATGAGAGACGCCGCAGTGGAGGGCTCCGTTAATTTAGACCACCTGGGGTTATTTAACGTGCACCTAAATATATGTACACGGGTGTTTTATGCATTTCGCCTCCATCGAAATGTAAGCCGCCGTGGCCGGGAATCGAACCCGCGTCCTCGAGCTTAGTAGTACAACCTACCAAAGCCACTAAGCTATAGCACGGCGTGTATGTAGGTAAAAGGTACGCGAGAAATGTACGCGGCAAAAAACAAGACAAACCAAAATAAATGAAACGCTAACAGTGCAACATTGTATACGTATGCCTCATTTCATAATGTGCAACTCGTCTTTCGCCTTCTTGTGTTGCAAGAGCGCAAACACTAAGCGAATTTTAACATGGAAGTGACTTTAGGAATGCTACATGCGTGTGGTATTTGATTGTTTGAACGAGGCGCGCGGGCGCCATCACTCGAGAAAAGAAGAGGCAGAACGAGCTGGGCCCGCGCTGTGAATCTACCCGGTCAGCGCTGCAACCACTGTTGCAAATACAACCTGTAAATAGTTGGTACTCTTACTGACTCGTCCTTCGGGTAACATTCTGGTGGAGGTGGACCGTTCCCCGTCATCGCCACGGAGCTCCGAAGCGGCCGCACCGTCGTCTTCTCAGCCATGGCTTCCGATGGAAACACCCCGTCGCCACCTACACCTACGGCGCCTACCACAACGTACGTTACGGTTCCTAGTCTCCGTGATCCTGGGACATTCTCCGCCCAAAATGGCGTTGACGTCGACGACTGGCTCAGCATGTATGAGCGTGTTAGCCGAAGCCACCACTGGGACCCTACCATCATGCTTGCCAACGTGAACTTTCATCTGGACGGGACAACGCGTGTCTGGTTTCGCACCCATGAGGTTGAGCTAACCAGCTGGGACATTTTCAAAGCGACAAAGCGAGGCTTCGCGACCTATTTGGGAACCCGTCAGGTCACCAACAGGCTGCGCGAAAGGAGCTTGCTACCCGTGTCCAGTCGTCGCCAGAATCGTATGTCGCCTCCATACAGGAAGTGCTCGCGCTTTGCCGGAAAGTTGACGAGCTCATGACTGAGGTTGACAAGGTGGGCCATATCCTAAAAGGCATCACGGACGACGCCTTCAATTTGCTCGTCTATAACGACGTTTCCACTGTCGACGCCATCGTCAAAGAATGCCTCCGCTTCGAGGTAGCCAAAAGCCGCCGCGTCGTCCCACAGTTTTCCCGGCTCCCAAACACCCCTGCCACGTCCTCTTGCTCCACTCTTCCTGCCACACGACGATTTCAAGACACGTCACGCGTATCGTCCGCCGTGAGATTGAAGCGGCGAGTCCGGCCCCCCCTTCATCCACGACCCCTCGACGGTACCTTTGACCCAGCGGCCCCTACTCTTTCCGTTATACAAGCAGTTGTGCGGCAAGAAATTGCAAACCTTGGCATCCCTACCACCTGCTCTGTCTCCCGACCTGATTCGACACCCATTCCTATGTCCACAACATTTAACGACCAGTATTTCACTCCCAGACCACGCAATCCTGCTGAATGGCAAACCCCCGACGACAAACCGATCTGCTTCCGCTGCCACCGAGTTGGTCACGTATCCCGCCACTGCCGCACCACCTGGATGCCACCGTACTGGAGCTCATTCCCCGCTCCTCGCCCGTACGCCGACACTCGCCGTTACTCACCTCACCGTCCGTACCCTACTTCTGATGCCCCTGACAGCCGCTCCTCCGGGCGATCGCCGTCGCCTCAACGCCGTCGCTGCCCGTCGCCCCAACCTCGCCGCTTTTAAAACCTAGCTAAACCGCCGAACGGAAAACTAGGCCATGCAGCTCTTGGAGGTAGTGCTGCATCACGTTCGTCCTGTCCAAATCCTCCGTTGACGCTACTCACGAACGCGAACCTAATTGACGTAGACGTGGATGGTGTTCCATTCAAGGCATTGATTGATACTGGAGCCCAAGTGTCCATAATGAGCGCTAATCTATGTCGTCGCGTCAATAAGTTATTACGCCTGCCATCACTCGAGCCGTACGCGTAGCCAATGGCGCCACTGTTGCCGTCAGTGGTATGTGCACTGCTCGCGTAGGAATTGCTGGCCGCCAAGTTCCAGTCCTGTTCACCGTGCTGACCAGTTGCCCTCATGACCTGATCTTCGGGCTCGACTTTCTGACGACGCATTCTGCCCTCATAGACTGCTCCACTGGTACGCTGTGCCTCGAGCTTCCTCTTGTTTCCGACGTTCGCCCCTGAGCAACCGAACACCCTCTGCACTGCACCATTTGTTCGGTTACCTCCAAAAGCCCTAACCTTCGTCGAATTGGCCTCAACGGAACCGTGCCTGATGGCGACTATGTCGTCGCACCTATTCGTGATGTCCTCCTGGCGCGCGACATCTATGTGCCACACTCCGTCGTTACCCTTGCCGCTAATAGAATGTGTCTTTCCGTTATCAATTTTGGCTTGACGAAGCAAGTGTTACCTGAAGGCATAGTGGTGGCCACGCTCCGGTCAGTGACAGACGACCACGTCACTGCTTGTGCAGCCGACGCGTCTCCAGATCCTCCTGATTACCTGCAGGATGCCTTGAACCTCGACGGCCCATTACGTCCCATGGTCGCTCCGGACCTCGCACCTGACCAAGCAGCCGCCCTATATTGCCTTTTGCTGTCCTACCGCGACATATTTGACACTGACAATCGCCCACTTGGTCAGACGCCCCTTGTTCAGCATCGCATAAACACTGGTGATGATGTTCCCATTCCCCGCCGACCGTATCGTGTGTCCACGGCAGAGCGGCAAGTTCTTCAGCAGGAAGTAAACAAGATGCTCGCCAAAGGCATTGTTGAGCCCTCGTCGAGTCCTTGGGCGTCGCCGGTCGTGCTCGTCAAAAAGAAAGGTGGCACGTGGCGCTTCTGCGTTGATTACCGCCACCTAAACTGAATCACTAGAAAGGACGTTTACCCTTTACCACGAATTGACGACGCTCTTGATTGTGTTCACGGTGCCAAATACTGTTCGTCCATTGACCTTCGGTCTGGTTATTGGCAGATTTCCGTCGATGAGCAAGACCAAGAAAAGACCGCTTTCGTCACTCCAGATGGCCTCTAACAATTTAAGGTTATGCCGCTCGGTTTATGCAATGCCCCCGCCACGTTCGAACGGATGATGGACTCTCTGCTTCAAGGTTTCAAATGGTCAACATGCCTTTGTTACCTCGACGACGTCCTTGTGTTTTCTCCTACATTTGAGACGCACCTTGAGTGCGTCGCAGCCATCCTTGACGTCTTCCGCAAGGCTGGGCTCCAATTAAACTCATCGAAGTGCCACTTAGGGCGCCGACGGATTACAGTGCTCGGCCATCTCATCGATGCTTCCGAAGTACAACCCGACCCGGAGAAGGTTCGAGCAGTAACGGCTTTTCCTGTACCTCACTCTGCCAAAGACGTCCGGAGTTTTGTGGGGCTCTGTTCTTATTTCAGACGGTTCGTGAAAGATTTCGCTGCAATTGCTCGACCGCTCACTGAACTTCTGAAGAAAGACGTGCCTTTTACGTGGGGTTTCCCTCAGGCTGCCGCATTTTCACGCCTTATCACGATTCTGGCCGATCCACCGATCTCGGCCCACTTTGACCCGTCCGCACCTACCGATGTCCGAACCGATGCCAGTGGTTATTGGATCGGCGCCGTCTTAGCGCAACGCCAACACGGATACCACCGTGTTATAACCTACGCTAGCCGGCTCCTGACAACTGCAGAGCGCAACTATTCGATTACCGAGCGCGAATGTCTTGCTCTCGTCTGGGCTGTTTCAAAGTTCCGCCCATATTTATATGGCAAGCCCTTCTCAGTAGTCACAGACCATCATGCGCTGTGTTGGCTTTCGTCGCTCAAGGATCCTACTGGCCGGCTTGGTCGTTGGGCTCTCCGACTACAAGAATATCTCTACACAGTGACGTACAAGTCGGGACGCCAACACCTGGACGCAGATTGCCTCTCTCGCTACCCAGTCGAAGACCCGACCTCTACGTCTGAGGCTGATACCGACGCCTGCGTTCTCTCTGTTTTTCCACAGGTCCATGTCGCCGACGAGCAGCGCCGTGACCCGTCCTTCCGTGTCATCATTGACCGCCTGGAATCGCCACTTGCGGACAGTTCCCTTCGCTTGTTCACACTTCAAGATGGCGTACTCTACCGCCACCACGTTCACCCCGACGGCCCAGCATTACTCCTTGTGATCCCTAAACACCTTTGCTCGGCTGTTCTCCACGAACTTCACGACCTCCCCACTGCGGCTCACCTCGGTGTGTCACGTACCTACGACCGGATCCGCCGACGCTTCTTTTGGCCTGGGCTTGCTCGCTCCGTTCGAAGATACGTTGCTGCGTGTGAGAAATGCCAGCGACGCAAGACATCATCGACGCTCCCTGCTGGGTACCTACAACCAATCGACATTCCCGCGGAGCCATTCTTTCGGGTTGGTTTAGATTTACTTGGTCCCTTTCCTCTTTCTACCTCTGGGAACAGGTGGATCGCTGTGGCCACAGATTACGCCACGCGCTACCTACGCCCGACCGCTCCCTGCAAGCTGCGCCACAGATGTTGCCGATTTTCTTCTACGCGACGTGATTCTCTTAAATGGAGCTCCGCGACAACTTCTCACAGACCGTGGCTGGACATTCCTGTCAAAAGTTATCGCGGACATCCTGCAGTCTTGTGCCACGAGGCACAAGCTATCCACGCCATACCATCCGCAAACAAATAGCCTCACGGAGCTTCTTAATCGCACTCTCACAGACATGCTCGCGAAGTATGTCTCTTCAGACCACAATTACTGGGACCTCACTCTACCGTTTGTCACTTTACGTTGTCACCGCACTTTACCGTTTGTCACCTCACGCCACGACACAGCTGGCTATTCCCCATTTTTCCTTCTGTTCGGCCGAGAACCAGCACTGCCCCTCGACGCAACTCTCCCTGTTCACCCGGCACCCACCAGTGAATATGCACTTGATGCTGTCGCCCCCGCTGCCCACGCAAGGAAAATTGCCCGTGCCCGCCTTCTGAACTCCCAAGAGAATCAAAGGCGCTTGTACGACCGGCGACACCGAGATGTGCACTTCCCGCCTGGTTCTTTGGTGCTTCTGTGGTCTCCGTCGCGTCAGGTTGGCCTGTCAGAAAAACTGCTGTCTCGTTACACAGGCCCCTACCGAGTGCTTCGTTCCGTGACTCCCGCCACCTACTAGATCACCCCTGACGCCCCATCTGCTTCCCAGTCCAGCGATATCGTGCACGTTACACGACTGAAGCAGTATCACCCTCCCAGTGATGACATTTAGACGCTCCGGGACGTCACTTCTGCCGCCGGGGGATTATGCTACATGCGTGTGGTATTTGATTGCTTGAACGAGGCGCGCGGGCGCCATCACTCGAGAAAAGAAGAGGAAGAACGAGCTGGGCTCGCGCTGTGAATCTACCCAGTCAGCGCTGCAACCGCTGTGGTAAATACAACCTGTAAATAGTTGTTTGTCTTACTGACTCGTCCTTCGCGTAACAATATTTATTGCGTATGCTCGCTGGTTCGTACACAGCAAATATACTTACTTATCAATAACTACATACTTGTAGTTACGTCATGAAAGAGGCAACAAATCACCAGAACATAAACTTTTTATTTTTTGCTGTTAAAAAGGTAAAAATTTTAGGGATATGTAGAATCAATCGCGATATTTGTAGTGCATCAAAGACAGTAGTATTCAAGACGATTTTCCACTCAATATATTGCAAGCACAAACATCGTCACGCGCCGTGAATGCTTGTTGGTTTACGAAAAAAAATCACGCGTTACGCAATAACTATGATATAATGAGAAGTTACGTGTTAATTGGTCAGAGAGGATTCACGGATTATTAAAACAAGGCTATTGCAGTAATACCTTTTACATAACAAATTAGTAAATGGCTAGGCCAGTAGTAGCTATCTATTCATTTCAATGTAGAAGGTAAATATATTTCTTTAACTATTGGCTGGATCGAATGGCTTTTGTTTCGAATGTCTGAATTTAAAAAAAGCTTCGCTCACGGTGAACCTTAAGGTACATCATGCGCGAAGTTTGTATTGAAGAGATAGCGTACAGCAAGAATTCTTCGTGTACGCAATCTCTGAAGCGAAATAAGCCAACAATATTGCGGCGTTAGGGCCTTCTTTGCTCTTTCTATTGCTTCCCTTACACCTTCTCACTCTTTTCTGTTCATAATAAAATATTGTCGTGCCTAAAAAATATTCGAATAAATACATATGCATATAGCTGTAAACCACTACTGGCCGTGAGTGAAAAGCGCGTAATGGTGAGCGAAGCGGTCACTGCACGCGCATGAATATTTCACTTGAGTGCGCGAGTAATTTACTTGTTTCGTTACTCTTATTCTTGTAAGCATGGTGATATTGCCCGAGGACCCATGCGAATAGCGTTTATTTTTTTTACGTTCTTTCCTTGCGCGGGCTCATTTAGCGCGTTTCTACGCACGCACAGTTACCGTAATACCGTTCCCGAACTCTAGCTCCGGAGCTAGGCCGCGCTGATGAGTTTGATACATTAGTTTTTGCACTATCTTGCTGCCCAAGCACGAAGACAACGCTCAAAGATGGGTAAGCTCGAATGCAGCACCATACTGTTGAAGTTAAATAGAGTTTAATTGCTTTGCGTGGAAAGTGAACGCAAAAGCTACAGCGCGTAGCAGACGACCCTCGCTTCCCGCGTGCTTCGCGAGCGCGAAAAGCCCACGGGTCCGGAGCGCGTGTTTCTATTTGCGCCGAAGCCCTGTGCTCGACCGCTGGCGCCGCCATGCGCCGCTCGCGCGTACCATGTTTCTGGCCGTACAGCCGCCTGGATCAGGGCGCAGCGCCGATTCAGGCCGCTGTGCTAGCCGCTGCCGTTGGAACGGAGAACACGCTGTGATGGGGGTACTAGGCACAACTGTGGCTGATGTTAAGGGCTCGATGCTGTTCTTAATAAACGGATCACTGTTTTGATGATCCAAATATAATCTCACTATCAAGGAGGAAGCAGTCTACCTGACTGGAGCAGTATTCTTTTTGTTTGGGGTGATGCTGCGCTGCGCTCCGCAACACCCCAACGACCGCCCCAACGACCCCCGGCACCACGGCTGCCGCCGTGGCATCCGGGTTCAACCGACCGCACCGACAAACAGAGACAAAAAAATTGGTGATACGGAACACCGGTACCCGGGTTCGAATCTGTTTGGCGGTGCGGCCGGTTGAACCCCGGTGCCACGGTAATACAAAGAAAAAAAAATTTCAGGCCAAGATTCGAGCCCGCGTACCAGCGTTCCGTAAACGAGCGTCGTAACCACTACGCCACACAGTCACTTTTTTCATGGTATTTATTACGAATACGTAAGATATTTCCATAGCGGCCAAAACAGTCTTAGCCGCGTCTACAAGCACAAAACAAACACTTCACAGAACAATTATTACAGTAAGAGTTCTCTAAAAGGGAGGCAAAAGGATACACTTCCTCAACAATGGATACCAGTCTGGTTGGGAGTCTCTCTGGTCATAAAAGTCTTTCAGCTGTGAAATCATCCGAATGAAATGTGACTTCGAAGATACAATTGGTTCTGCATTCCGGTCTAGCATGCCAGTTTTCCATAAACTGTGCAACGCCATAAGCAGGAGCATATCAAAAGGCACATCGTCACATTGAGGTGGTATCAGATATCGTATTGTATAAGCATTTATATCATGATCCTTCTTTAAAGTCCTTTGGAGAACGTCCCAAAACAATATGGCATCCTTGCAATCAATAAAGCAGTGTTCTATGGTTTCCGGTACATTACAGAGAAGACAGTTTATCGAAGATACAAAGGTTCCTTTCATATTTAACCAGTGTTTAACAGGTAACGTTTCAGTGTGCACCTTGAAGAAGAATGTTTTAGTGTGTGGAGGAATAAGCATTTTACAGACCCGTGTAAGGACGTCATCTCCAGGTAAGCCGATGTACAGCGATCGGTATAACGGAGGTTTAAAAAGCATATCAATTAGATCTTTATACAGATTTTTCTTGAGATAGAGAATTAGTACTCATTTCAGAACCTCACTGCAAGAAAACACACTGAGAGGCACACTTCACGCATGAATCCCTGCAAATATGGATGTGAAGCAAAATTTGTCGAATATACTAAATTTGGTAAAACGTTGATGAGATTAACTTGCAAGAATGCCCGAAGTAATGGATGAGAACAGTCTCGAAAAAAGATGAAACAAGACACTAATTGTCTAACATAAAGGTGAACCAGGCTACGACCGCCTGCACTAAGCGGTCTGAAAATATTGTCACGCCTCATTGGCTCATAAGATGATGACCAAATAAAGGTTGCAAATATTCGGTGAAACTGCAGTATGTAAACCCAGGAACAATGAATTATTTGCAGCACATATAAGAGTTTTGTTGCCAAAAATAAATTGCACGCTTTAGCTCTGCCAAAGACTGAGAGATTATGTGGAACGATTGTTTGGGCATAGCGTCTTAGGGTTGGTACACGTTCTCTCCAGTAATGTGCACTTGACTTATATGCATCCAATGGAACGCCCAGGTATTTTGGGGGTTGACAAGTCCACTCAATACCAGCAAAATATGTCGGTTTAAAGATCCATGAGCCAAACCAAAGCCCCAAACTTTTAGCACAGTTCATTCGTGCACCAGAAATAGCGCCAAATTCCTTTATCTTAGACACCACATTTGTGATACTGGGCTTGTCCGTGCAAAAGAAAGCGAGGTCGTCTGCGTATGCCAGCACTTTCACCTCTGTTCCAAAAACACTGAAACCATGAATATTAGTAGAGTAAATAACATTTAAACACAGTGGTTCCAAGTAAAGGGCAAAAAGCAATGGCGACAAGGGACAACCTTGCTTCACAGAGGAATGAATTGACACAGGCTTGGAGAGGTGACCATCGACAATTAAACGAGTTGAACAATCATTATAGCACAATTGCCCACCTTTAAATATAACGGAGCCGACGTTAATTAGCATGCTCGAGAAGAGAAAAGAGAAAAGAATGACGAACCCTATCAAAAGCCTTAGCTAAGTCTACTTGTAGCATTGCTAGCTTATCATAAGAACTGCAACAATGTTCCAATACTGTACGGGCGATGTGTATGTTTGTTTGTATTGAGCGGCCTTTCAGGCCGCAGGTTTGGTGAGAACCAATAAGAATCGACATTGCAAATTGCAGTCTGTTTGATAAGACCTTTGCAAAAATTTTATAGTCTACATTAGACAGTGCAATAGGTCTGTAGCCTTCAACAGATCGCAGTTTCTCTCTGTCGGTGAATTTTGGAATGAACACTGTGTGGCTTCTAGTGAATGACTGAGGAAGAGTATCCAGATCAAAAGCAAGTTTGAAAATCTTGAGTAACACGGGAGAAAGTCCTAATTTAAAGGCTTTATAAAACTCGCCTGAAATGCCATCCGGACCCGGCGTCTTTGATATCGGTAATTGGTCAATAGCTGGTTCTATTTCTTGTTGAGTGAAAGAACCACTAATGACAGAACACTCTTCTTCAGTTAAAGGGGTTACAAAGGACACAAAGTGTCTTACCACATTATCATTTTGTTTATCAGAAGGGGCGTTACACAATGTCGTGTAGTAAAACTCAAATTCCGACATTATTTCCTTTGTATTAGACCAGAGACCCGTTCGAATAAATATCTGGTATTAGCATGCTTTTTGCATTGCGGTATTCATCAAGTAAAGTTTGACGTCTGGGTTCCTCAGAATGTAAAGTACGATTATTACGCGATTTTACGTACTTATTTCGCTGCATATCTGCAGCCAAACAAGTTTTCAGTGCCACCCGCACACGAGAAATGAAGTCCCCATCATTCACAAGTGAAGAGTTAAGTTTCCAGAGCGCCCAGTTCGGTCTGAAATTTGAACGAGTGTTTTTTTTTTTCAATCTGCGTGGTAACAATGCAGTGATCTGAAAAAAAAACAACGTTCTGCTTTACAGGACATTTCAGGGGATATAAAAACCGATGAAAGCATAAATGCGATCAAGTCGTGTGTGGGTACTTCCTTGTGCATGTGTATAAGAAGGCAGGCTACTCGATGCCCCTGTGTATATCAGTCCAGCATTCTCAACTATAAGAGACAACACTTCAGCACTCCTATCACTACGACTAGGCCCAGTACGGTCATTTCGATTGCACACACAATTGAAATGGCCCATGAACACAACATTACGGTCACAGTCAAGTAAGGTAGCTATGTTCACAAAAAGATTAATGCGTCGCGGTGCATATATTAAAGGCATATACATTGATTAGGCGCCATGGCAAGCCATACAACATAAAATTGCATTGTATAAATCGCCCCTCACTGTCAACATTAAATGCGACAGCAGAATATGGTAAACTCTTCATGAGAAACAAAAGGCAGCCCGCCGAAAGGCCCACAGCATGTGGGACAAATACATGAAATACAGAGAGAAATGGCTTCAAAGCCTTCTCAGTGTCCTCATCGCTGTCTATCTTCGTTTCTTGAACGGCTACGAAGTCAAAGTGTCTGCTGAACAGCGACAGGCGTAGCTGCACCTCTTTCTGGCGGGACCGGAGGCCACATACGTTAACCGTTGCAAAAATAAGTTGATGGGACAGCGCCATGGCGACTACAAGGTATGCCTCATTACTGCATGCGTTGATCTGGCGGGGAAGGCGGAGGCGAATCCTCCCCCGTACCAACTCCAGGTCTCCTTGATCTCGAGCGTCTGCACTTCCCAGAATGCTTTGATGTTCTCCGACGACGTGACTGTCTAGGACCGCTTGTTGAGTCACTTTCTTCACTCGTAACAATGTTGCACGATGCAGGGCGCTTAGTTGCAGGTATTTCGGTGCAGACATGTACGTCTGCAGTGCGTGCTGTAAGATGGTGCTGTGCACTAGGCGGTTCCGCCTTCGAAGTTTCTGCAGCAGTAGCCCGACAGAGGTTATCCTGCTCCCTCGCCATTGGCTCAGAAGGAGTCGGCGTTTCCTTCACACAGTGGAGCATCATATCTGCATTTTCTGCCTTGTCTTCAGATATCACCGCGACTGTGCACTCACTTCCCGATGCCTTGTCGACAGAGTTGGCGTCTGACACCACAGCACCTGGAAGGTCACCCGTTGCATCTAAGACTTCAGTAGCATCCATGATATGGTCTTGCAACGCATCGTCGGGTGGTCTTGTGTGATTCCGTAGTTTACCGGCGTATGTCACCACACATTCTTCTGCAGAGTGTCCGAACCGGTGACAATCCTCGCATCGCGGCGTGCGGCAGTGTCGACGAATGTGCCTGACTTTGTGGCAACGTAGGCATAATGGTGGCCTGCCAGGAATGAGTACTAGGCTCTGTAGGCCACAAACAGTCAGTAGATGCGGAATGTCGCTGACGCGAACTCCATCTGCCAGTGACACTACGACGTCTCGATTAAGTGTGCGCATCTGTTCCATATCAGACACGCTCCAAGTTCTGCAGATATGGCTTTAATCTTCCCAAATGACTGAAGTGCTTGATGTATGTAAATATCTTCCATGCATTCAGGCAGCCATAGCAGCTTCATCTTACTTCTGTAGGCTCAGGGTCTATCACAACACAGCGGCGGCCTCGAACCAGAAATTCACCGCAAGTGACTAGCTTGGTTTTAGCTAGCGCTGTCTTGCAAGTCACCATCCACACATGTGACATTTGAAATTGACCGATCGAGCTTATGTCTTTGAGAGATAACGTTCCAGAGACCATCTCTAAAGTCTTGGGCCCGGTAAGGACGACCAGCGAGGTCTGCATGCAGAAAAACGGAGTCGGCGACGAGCTTACCGGAGGGCAGATGAGGCAGGACGATACAATAATCATTACTGCTGGTAGAAACCTGTGCAGTACCTCGGCTTGATGTCGATTGATCTTTTGTGGCGGAGAACATCAAAAGCGCGACCGTTTAGAACGGCGTCTTCGTCTTTCTCCCTACGCCACACAGTCACGCTTCCGGAGTACGCATTCACGCGAACCATATGGTTGCGTTCGAGCGCCCTCGGCAAAAAAACCACCTTGAAACGTGGTACGCGCGAGCGGCGCATGGCGGTGCCAGCGGTCGAGCGCTGTGCTTGGGCGCAAATAGAAACACGCGTCCGGAGCAGCAGCGGCGACGCGGCAGTTCACCGAAAAAAATTACACCATCTTCCCGTAGGGGAACCCTGAGTAGTATGCGAAGCAGCCATGGGGTAGACTCAAGTTCCTAAATAGTTTTCAGATCGGCCTGTCGCCGCTGCCGTTTCGTGGCAGCGGCTCGAGCCCACTTCACCGCGGCGCTGTCCACGGCGCTGACACTGGCGTTGACGCTGGCGCTGTCCGTGGCACTCATCGCGGCGTTGCGGGAGGAGAATGAGAGGACGATGTGAATGATAATGAGTGGGCGAAGCACCTGGGGATCATTCGGGCAAAACCCCGGAAGCGTTCTCCCGAAGCCGGAAGCTGGCTTCCGGAACCGGAAGCGGAACCGCAAGTGGAACCGGAAGCGGATCCGAAAGTGGACGCCGCACGCCGGAGGGAGGCAGGGAGGGAGTGACATAGCCCCGAGCATAAGATGCTTCGCATCTAAAAGGCCCTCGCCGGAGCTGGCGCTTTGGACACTCTCCCATATTCTAGGTCACTCTACCTTAGCCAGGCCAACACTACATGTGGCCAGGCGCGCGGTAAGTCACGTGGTCGGGGGGCGACCCAGCTGCCGAAGAGCGGATGCGCCAAGCCGGCAGCGGCGGCTAGCGCACGCAGCGGCGGCGGAGTTCGGCGTGGCGGGTCACGTGATGCGTTGCCAAGGCTACGGCGCAGCTGCGGTCAAATGAAGGCCAAATTTCAGGCGACGGCGAAACCCGGCTCGACTAGGTCAGTGAAGCTTTCGCCTAAAAAAAAAGCGGGCAAGTTTGAGCTCGGACTGCAACCAAGCTTGCAACCAAGTATTAACTTGGTTGCTGCTAGGTCTTAACTTGGCTTAAATTAACTACGCATGTAGGGAAGGTATTCTCGAGCGATCATTTTCAGAGGTACCTTCCCTTCGCGCCATTTCGCGTGACTAGCGCTGGACGCGTCGGCGCCTACGAGCGACAGCGTTCCTGGCATGCCACAAACGAAGGCAGGCAGGCAGGAACCGTGTCTGTGTCGGGCGAAGCGAGCACACACCTGAACCGGCGGTTACTAGGCAACGCGAGTTGACGTCATCGCTACTGCTTCGGCGCATGCGCGACTATAGCTACGCGGGCAGCGTCGGTAGCAGCTATGCGCGTTGCCTCGTTGGTGCTGCTACAATTTCTTTCTCTATCTCGCTCTCATTTTCTCTTGCCCTCTCCCGAGCTTAGCGCGTGCCGCGCGCATGCTCTCCTTCCCTCTCCTTTACGTCCCATGCCAAGGCAACATGTGCACGGCACGGAGAGGAGGCATATCACACGCCACTCCGCGAGGTGGTTGCTAGGCAACGCAGTGGCGTCATAGCTCGGCTAGGTTTTGCGACAGCAGACGCCACTTTCACGGTTAGCTAGAACAGCTTGGCTGTTAAAAGGAGCTAACTTTACAAAACACTAAAGAAACTAGCAGTGGCAACATTCCCAAACATTAGAAAAGCATCTCACTTGCTGAATCAAAAGATATAATTTTATACGCTTCGAAACTATGGCGTACATTAAATTTATCTGTCTTTCGCTCCTAGATAAGTTAAGGAAAGCAAGCTGTTTGCATTGACGCCTGCGTGTCCAATATATGTTCAATTCGTGGCGTTCCTTAAAACAGCCTCCTAGGGCCATTTCTATTTATTAAGTACGCGAACGGCATCGTGAATACGGCCAATGAATTAGCATACGTACTGTACGCAAACAACAGCAGTCGTTTTGTGATTGGCTTCTAAGATGAACAACTCGTAATTAGAGCTATTGTGGTTTTAGGGGGCTAGACACTTCGTCTGAAGCAATTTGATTGGTGGTATATACGATAAATTTTATTTATCGTATATACCACCAATCAAATTGCTTCAGACGCAAGTTGGCGCAAGTTGGAATAAAGGCGCAAGTTGGAATACGCAAGCGCAAGACAGGGGTAATTGGAGATCACAGGGAGAGGCCTTCGTCCTGCAGTGGACATAAATATAGGCTGATGATGATGATGATGATATACGATAAAGACTAAATGAGTAAGTTTTAGCCCCCTCAGCAAAAAGGTCATTTACCTCGAACACTGCTGCTAAATATTTCACTTATTGAATATTGAGCTAACTCTAAATCTCTTGATGTAATCTTTGATGAGTTCATGAGGTGTATCAACCACATCAGTTACCTTCCATCAAACCTGTCATTCTTTAATGAAATCTATGGTTTCATGTTAAATTATGTGATTTTACTTGCCAGAACCACGATATGCTTATGAGGCATGCATACCGTTGCTTGTGAAAATGTCGCTATGAATTTGCACCTAAGCCTAATGTCAATATATACCGTGTGATATTGCAATGCCACCTGAATTACTGTCACGCGGTACTGACAATCACATTTAAAACCAGCATTGTGCTTCTACTTGTGCAAAAAGAAGAGAACGATAAGGCAGAGATGGAGTCAGTTGCCGAACTAATACATATACCCTTTCCCTAAATGCAATATTCTTTTTGTGGACATTTATTTCAATACAAATTAATAAATTTCGTAAGGTTTTCTCGGCCCAGTTTGTCTGAATATCTTAAAACTCCCTCTGAAATGACACGCCTACATCAATGCTTATCTACTAGATAAACAAATACAAATGAAAGAGGCACCATAAGACTGCTAACGTTTGGGGACGCGAAAGCAATATAATCCCCCTTGTCAAGTGTTTCTTTACGCTCGTTGTTGATTTTTTTTTCGCGCCAGCTCGCCTCTGCGTTCTAACTGCGCCTCGGTAAAGGCAAATCAAAACGCGCCAAGCGTCTTCAACGCGCTCGCTTGCCCGCGAGGAGTTCATGGGCACTACAACGTAAAATGATTCCAAATTATTATTGCGATAGCAATTATATGGACACTCAAAAGCACATTTCTGCCGTCGGCGTCGCCGTCGCCGTAGCCGTCGCCGTCGCCGTGAGGTTCCGTATGACGTCATTTGGAGAAGAAATCGTCGCCGCGCGCCGAACGCTGTATGTGCGAGTGAAAGGGCGCGAGGGGCGCGTCTTTCACGGGGAGTGAACGCACGGCGGAGAACAAACGCGCGTTCCGCGCCGTGCTCGCTTAAGGGCTGCAGAAGTAGGCGTCTCTTTTCTCCTTTACAATCACCATATATGTAGAGCAAACGCACCTTCTTCCGACGCGCGAGAAGCCGTGGGGGAGGGGGAAGGAAGGGAGGCGACGTTTAGCTGCGGCACCAAGTGCCTATTTATATCACAGGCTCCGGCAACAGTCACCAACGCCGCACGCATTTTGAGCGAACGCGGGCAAAACGCCGATGGCGTCGACAACAGTTCTGCGTGTTGCCGATGCTGCTGCATGTCCAAGTTTATACAGCTGATAAAGCTAATATCATTACTCCGTATAGCTCTCTACAAGTTTGCTATCGCAATTGATGCTTCGCCTTTCAGGTGAAACTGCGACCACTTTTTTTTTTATTCCAAACTCCTGACGGCAAGTTTACGTAATCACCGACGCAAGCATCGAGCGGTGACCCGCGGCGTGGTTTGAACAACCCAATCACTCTCCTCGTTGATAGGAGGTCACCTTTATTCGCTTTGAAAACTAGTAACATTGTCTACACCAGCGGTTTTTCTTATCTAATTGGCTGACAAGCGGCGAGGAGCACGCTCTAGTGGAGAGGGTTTCGATGGGGACGAGCCAGCACAATGAAAATAGATAACCGCATGAAGAGGGTGGTGCCGACTTCTCCGATTGGTCCGCTTCGCCTTACTTAGCTTGCGGTAAAGCCCCTATATATAAAAAGTAGCGACACTCTCCTCCTCCGCCCTCCCTCCTCCTTGTTTCTCCTCTCTTTCGCGCTCCTTTTTCGACCGTTGCGCCGCCTACACCGCTTGAAACACGTGCACTTGTTTATCTTTCACCGCTGATCAGATTCGACGATCGCCGACTGTGTTCGTCGCTATCGTCGTGCTCCTTGCCAGTCGGTAGACGCTTCTCGGGCGAAAATGGCGATGGAGCGTGATCGTAAACAAACGCAGCCAGCGCCCGGGGGCTCGACGGTCCACGTGATGTCATTAGGCCAATACCGACGCTGCGTCAGCCTCGGACAGGGTGTACGAGGAGGCAGCGGCATTCTTCAAAGCGTGACGCTACTTTTATTGCGATAGCAATTATATGGACACTCCAAAGCAGATTTCTGCCGTCGTCGTCGTCGTCGCCATCGCCGTTGCCGTGAGGTTCCGTATGACGTCAATGGAGATGAAATCGTCACCGCGCGCCGCCGAACGCTGTATGTGCGAGTGAAAAGGTGGGAGGGACGCGCTTTTTCACGGGGAGTGTACCCACGGCTGAGACCAAACGCGCGTTCTGCGCCGTGCTTCCATAAAGGCTGCAGAAGTAGGCGCCTCTTTCCTCCTTTACAATCACCATATATGTAGAGCAAACGCGCAAAGGCCGGGGGGGGGGGGGGAAAGGGAGGTGACGTTTAGCTGCGGCACCCAGTGCCTATTTATATCAGAGGCTCCGGCAACGGTCAGCAACGCCGCACGCATTTTGTGTGAACGCTGGCAAAACGCCGACAGCCTCCACATTAGTTCTGCGTGTTGCCGGTGCTGCTGCATGTCCAAGTTTATACAGCTGATCAAGCTATTATCATTACTCCGTATAGCTCTCTACAAATTTGCTATCGCAATTGATGCTTCGCCTTTCAGGTGAAACTGCGACCACTTTTTTATATATAGGGGTTTTAGCTTGCGGTGGCTGGTCGAAAATGGCGGCGGCTTGCAACGGAAGGATTAGACTGCCGCTAAAACGGATCCTCAGCAAGGAATAGTTGGCAGAGCGATGTCGTATGCATGCCGAAAAGGCTCGATAACGTTTTATAGCTACGGAAAATGTTTATCATGGGCAAAGAAATACATGCTCACCGGCAGGTGATAGTAGCGAGGGCCCAAACGATCGGCGGGCAGCCATCTTCTATTCCTTTCGGAACGGGGCAGTATGTGGCTATTCAGAAAAATTTTCAGTTTTGTTCGGCATATTAATGCATTTTTTCACGTACACGTAACTTTGACGTGTGAGTTTTCGTGGTTTTGTAAGGTTGCGTGACAGACAGGCGAAGTGGGCGTAGCCAGAAAACATTCGACAAATAGCAGAGGGCTAGTGGTGAAAGTTGGAATACGCTAGCGCAAGACAGGGGTAATTGGAGATCGCAGGGAGTGGCCTTCGTCCTGCAGTGGACATAAATATAGGCTGATGATGATGATGATGATGAATGGTGAAAATGCGTCGAATCAGGAATGATTATTTTTCTTTTTGTGCGGTTTAATCATGCATAATCAGTGTGTACGCGTTATATCAGATGGGGAGTTATCACGGTTTTCGTGACGTTACGTGACAGACAGGTGAAGTTGGCAGTGGCCCGAAAATGTTTTGACCAATCATGGATGCTGATTGCAGAAATTGGAATCAAAACAGTTTGGAATCATTTTACGTTCTAGCGCCCCATAACTCGAAGGACCGCTCAGTGGCATGCAATCTGCCATTAATGTTTTTTATACATTCCTGACGTGGCGCCATCTCCTCCCAAGTGGCTGCGCCGTCACGCGCTAGGCACACAGTTATTCAACTAGAACCACGGTGCCGTCATGGCTTTGCGAAGCGTAAACCCCGGAGGCCCGAATTCGATTCCCACCTATACCAAAATTTACCAACTTTCTATTCAATGACATTATTATTGCGGTAGCAATTATATAGACACTCCAAAGCAGATTTCTGCCGTCGTCGTCGCCGTCGGCGTCGCCGTTGCCGTGAGGTTCCGTATGACGTCAATGGAGATGAAATCGTCGCCGCGCGCCGCCGAGCGCTGTATGTGCGAGTGAAAAGGTGCGAGGGACGCGCTCTTTCACGGGGAGTGAAGCCACGGCGGAGAACAAACGCGCGTTCTGCGCCGTGCTTCCTTAAGGGCTGCAGAAGTAGGCGTCTCTTTCCTCCTTTACAATCACCATATATGTAGAGCAAACGCGCCTTCTTCCGACGCGCGAAAGGCCGGGGGGGGGGGGGGAGGAAAGGGAGGTGACGTTTAGCTGCGGCACCCAGTGCCTATTATTGCGATATCAATTATATGGACAGTCAAAAGCAGATTTCTGCCGTCGGCGTCGCCGTCGCCGTCGCCGTCGCCGTGAGGTTCCGTATGACGTCATTTGGAGAAGAAATCGTCGCCGCGCGCCGAACGCTTTATGTGCGAGTGAAAGGGCGCGAGGGGCGCGTCTTTCACGGGGAGTGAACGCACGGCGGAGAACAAACGCGCGTTCTGCGCCGTGCTCGCTTAAGGGCTGCAGAAGTAGGCGTCTCTGTTCTCCTTCACAATCACCATGTATGTAGAGCAAACGCGCCTTCTTCCGACGAGCGAGAGGCCGTGGGGGAGGGGGAGGGAAGGGAGGCGACGTTTAGCTGCGGCACGCAGTGCCTATTTATATCAGAGGCTCCGGCAACAGTCAGCAACGCCGCACGCATTTTGAGCGAACGCGGGCAAAACGCCGATGGCGTCGACAACAGTTCTGCGTGTTGCCGATGCTGCTGCATGTCCAAGTTTATACACCTGATAAAGCTACTATCATTACTCCGTATAGCTCTCTACAAATTTGCTATCGCAATTAATGCTTCGCCTTTCAGGTGAAACTGCGACAACTTTTTTATATCAGAGGCTCCGGCAACAGTCAGCAACGCCGCACGCATTTTGTGTGAACGCTGGCAAAACGCCGCCAGCGTCGACATTAGTTCTGCGTGTTGCCGGTGCTGCTGCATGTCCAAGTTTATACAGCTGATCAAGCTATTATCATTACTCCGTATAGCTCTCTACAAATTTGCTATCGCAATCGATGCTTCGCCTTTCAGGTGAAACTGCCACCACTTTTTTACTTTGTTTACAAAACCTCCCTGTGATATTTGACGTCATTCCAAGCATTTTTTATTTGACGAGTTTTTACTCTTTGCGCCGTCGGCCATATTTGGTACTATTTCTTGCGCACAACAACGCAGGCTTTTCTGCCTCAAGCGACAGGTAATGATTTCGCATTAATAATTACTTCCATGTGTAGCAAAAAACTACGGTGAACGCAGCCTACAATATTTATTGCCTGCCACGTTAACTAACTAAGTATGCCACCTTCCATGATGTTAAACTCTGTCTTCTGCTTCTTTAAACTACATTCATTTTGTAATATTATTTCGCATTTCCTGCTGGCAAAAATTGTGTGTGCGTGCCGGCCCTTTATAATATATACCTGTATTTGTTCTCTGGAATCCCAATATGAAGGTAGTTTTGCTAGCTTTCTTTTCTGGAGTCCACTCCCCAGTTGACTGGCACGAATAAATCATTAATTCATTTATTCGAAATGGTCAAAGCCCATTACCTTAACTCTTGCCTGGAGGTGCTGGTTTGCTATTCCTACAGCACTGTAGCGTGGACTGAAGCCATCCCCTCATCAGGCACTGCTGCTGCTGTCGCAACGAATTCACTGTTCCGCTGGTCGATAAGATTTCTGGAAATTGGAATCAAAGTGTTCAGTAGTTCAGCCCCAAGCTCTCCTACTGCCTGTGAAACTAGGTTTTCTTCAAATGTTAATTAGAAGTTTATCTCCTTGCTGTAGGGAATAGTTGTTATAGGTAAATTGCTACAAGAACGGCCTTGAGAAATGACCCAAAGAAATAATCAAAGATGCAGGGTGTTTTGTTTAGCTTGTACGTATTTTCGAATAAAATTGCTAGGAGCGCAGCGAATTGGACGTTCTTGAATAGGCGTTGGTATATGCTATTTTTGGTGACACATTTCTTTTTTATTCCACAGCACGTGCTTTCTAATGGAACTCGCATTTCATCAACATGTCAAATATGGCGAAATGGCACGATTTGCCGAACTAAAGAGGAAATGGATGCTTGGCAATAACAAGACTGTGTCCTCAGAAAGAACATGCTCACAACAGCATGCCCAAATATTTAGATATTGAAGCGAATAAAACTATCGTTTTAAAGAGTAATTGAGTGAATGTCGTCTCTGAAAGAAAGTTCCTGGAGTAAAACTTTTCCAATTGAGGGAAGACAATGAAGTAATATTTTGCAGTGTCTTCAGATTTTTCCACAGGTAATAAATCAGTGAACTTCGCCGACATAATTAAATATTACATTACAGGATCCAAATAGAGATATTAGTGATAAAAACGGTCTCCTGTAGACTGAGAAGAATAGGCGGCCGATCAGGCTGGCAACCGAAATGACTGCATCTGAATTTGAGTTTGAATTTGAGAAGCACAAACAAGAAGAGGGCATTACTAGACGCCTCTCCCGCAGACAATTGCCGACGAAGAACCCATGCCCGCTGCCTGCAGCACCGGAAGCGTGCCTCAGTAACCCGCCTTCTAACAGATGGGACTAGTCCCGTGATTGCAGCAGACAAAAATATATGGTAGCAATTAAAGGCTACAATGCTTGATGTCAACCCGTGCTTAAGGCATTAGAGTGAAACAACTTAAACAGGGCTGTTAACCCGGATGGTCCGCGTTGTCTTAGTTTGTTGAAGAAATCAAAAAGGCTAAATGTAATGATTTCCATGACACTGGTTAAATGCCTCCCCGATGCAAGAAGTCGTTGGTCAAGGCGGCGAAGTTGTTCCTCACAAAGACGCTTTCAGTACGAGGTACCCGAGGAGAGATATCATTTGCGCATCACTGAAAAAAGCAGCGTAATGTTGCTTAACATCCTCCCGTGGAATCAGCCGTGCAGAAGTAAGCCAGGCGAAAATTTCGCCCGAAAGACCGCGGAGTCATGCCAAAGACCGTAACTGTCATGCATTGAACGCCTTCCCTAAATGTAGAGCATGTTCAGTTGCTAACATCAGCATGTGTAAGTACGGGCAGGGTAAATATTTTAAGGATACGGGTTCTGATAAATGTTGAACATCAACCAAGTTTTAGTTTGCAGCCAAAACACAATACAACTTTGGGAAACGCTAACACCAACACAAGTACGTTCAAATTCTAGGCTGGAGCCGAAGCTCAGGAAATATTGTTTGCTCACGAACACCTCATCCTTTAAAATTTTGACCATGTTTTTGCATATGTGAATACAACTGTTCGGCGCGGTACCGGTAGCGGCTTTATGTCATATTTTAGTACCATAACGCCAGCCCTAGCTGTCTCACCAGCTTACTTTAGTTCCCTGTTCTGTATTGTTGTGCATCCGAGAGTTACGTAGAGAAAGGTAACGTCGCATGTCATGCAATTAAACTCCATGTTTTTTGCACATTCATTTCAAGCGCTAAATATGTGACATGTGTTTAAGTATATGTTTGGTACGTTTGATATGGTGAAAGTGCTTTCTAACGCTTTTATTTTGCCTGTAATCAACTATTATACTTCGGTGGCTTTCATGGCTGTTACGGACGCCGTGTCATACAACCCGACCAAGTACGCTCTACTTTTACATAAGTTCTTAATATAAGCCAACGTTTGAAATATGCATTGCACCCATGATGACCTGCTTATATTTGGCTGTTGACGTCAAAAATCAGCTGCCGAATTGCATAAATTTGGTGTGAAGTTCGGGTTACTAGATTGACCTCAGTAATCGTATTAGGAGCTATAAGGAAATATGTGGTGGTTAGCGCTTCGATGATCCAAATAAGCTGTTTCAAATGGACGGTAATTTATACTTTGTTCAGTAAAGAATTTGGTACCCTAATTAGGCTAGGTCTTCAAAATATTTATTCACCTCTCCAAAGCTGCATTCACATCATTCACATAATAAAGATGTTTATTTTGTCTCTCTCTCGCCTTTCATCTGCGAAGCCGTGTACGTCTTCTGTAATATGTTGCAATATGTGCCACAAGGTAATTCTTTAAAAACGTAGTTAGTGAATTTTTGTAAATTACTCGATTTTGCATTTCAATTTGTTTGTGCAAGCAATGCCCGCCTCTTCGAGTAGACCAGCTCACGGAGTAGAATTGTGCTATCTGCCAAAGACAATTAAACAGAAAGTTTGGATGTGTTCGCTGGAGCACCATGTACAAAGAAGTTATTTGGAATTGGATTTTGCGCCCTATACATAGATAAAAAACAAGCAAAGCTGTAATGCGGAATTGTGTTTCTTGGTAAAGTTCATTTTGCAGATGAAATTGGCATGTTCCTATGCAAACCATCTTTTTTTTTTCAAAAACTGCAGACAAGCACGAAGATCACGGCGGCTGTCCGTCAACACCTCCGTGTGCCACAACCTCCGAGAGCACGTCCGGACTTTTCGCCCCATCAAATGTGGCCCGGCACAGCGCCTGCGTCCCACTTGCGACAACGGTGTCGCTTATAACGTTCACAGCAACGGGAAATCCGTCTCCTGCAATCATGGAGGTAAATTACGCATCAGTGCAGATCTCGTCTGAACGAAAGCATAAATAAGCAGACTCCCCAGAAATGCTAAAGGTTGTGCCAGCCCCCTCATTCTGTAATTAAGGGAGGTCACACAGAAGATAGGCAAGCAAATCTAGCTGTTCCAACGATGCATTTGTCCGGATAGAAGTATGTATCAGCGAATCAATACACTTATTCCTGCACCGTGTTTCCTGGCTTCGTTTGTTTCCAATCTTCCTATACTGTTGCTAATGCACTCTCCCACTCCTTGTTTTCAGCAGCTATTGAGACTAGAGTAACATCACTCTTCTGTTCGAGCGGCAGTCTAAGCAGCCATCGCTGGTAATGGACTGGCAAGCTTCATGTTTTCCTGTATTTCACAAACTATCTTAGTGGAGCGCTCCAGCTAGGGCATACAAGTATGGTAGACTTGTGAACACCGTGCTTCGATTTAAGCTTCGGCAGGAAACAAACGCGGTAATTTAAATGCAATGAATTTGGGCAAAAACCAGGGGATAGTGGTGAGACAGAGAGAAGCGCAACCGCTCTTGCGGCTGTTGTTTATGTCACCATCCTTAGTTTTGACGCAAAATGAATACCGTCATCGAATACCACCGTCTCGCCCCAGCCATTACCGCACTCTGTTACGGAACGTACTCTACGGTGGCTGAGGATATGAAACGTAGAGTAGCTCATTTCTCGAAGATTTCCGCACGGATTAGAGAACCGAGAACACGGATCTCACTTAAATGAGGTCTGTTCTCTTTATATGAAAAATGCGCGCATACCGAGCCTGCTCATTGCTTAACATTTTGATACGCATTACGCCTCCTCAGTATAAGCCTGATGAGCTGGAATGAAAATACCTCGGAACTCAACAACGCCATGCCACACATAGAGGAATTGTTTGGAGTTGCTGGAAAGCACTAGAGCGGGGCTGGGCTACCGTAAATGTCTCATAAATGACGCGTTTGAGCTGACAATACGGTGCGTCCCAACATTGCTGTAGTGCTACCCACAGTAACGTCAACAGCCATACGACATATTTGACAGGGCTTCGTACATCAGATGCAGCCGTCAGGACTTCAACGAGGACTCGTGGCCTTATCTTCCGAACATGTCTTTTCTCGGCACGGGCTAGCTCATCCCGATATATTAAGCTTTTTCGTCTCCCGCTTCCCTAAAATCTGCGCCTAATTTCTTGATTTCAAAGGTCCTCCGCCGGGAGGGAAAGAAAGTGCTTGAAATCATCTGGCAGCTTCCAAGGTGTACAACTTATGTACCGGGCGGTTGACCTGGTGGCCGTTTGCAAGACGCACGCAGCAGGCTCTGAACACTCCATCTCGTCCAGGGTGCATCGAAGTCACCCGCCCAAGTTTTCAGGACGTCGGTGAAATGTTCTTATACGACAGCGGTATTTGTAGCAGCGACGACTGTTGATTGCGATCAAGTTATTTGATCCGGACCGGCCCCAATCACGATCAGAAGTGTACCTGTGACACCGGTGTAACGCTGGTGTTACACTTACATTTCTGATCGCGATCGCGCCGGTCCGGATCAGATTTCTTGATCACGATCAACAGTGGTCGCTGCTACAAATACCCGTGTCACACGTACACTTCTGATCGCGATCGGGGCTGGTTCGGATCGATTTCTTGATCGTGATAAAAAGTGGTCAGTTGTTTCTTTTTGCGACGCGAAGTCAAGGTTTCGCGTTCGCGCACCCTGTGTTTTATATATATTCAAGTGTCTTCCAATTAAATACATGTTGATAGTCTGCACTCGTGTTTGTATAGTGTCCCGATTTCAGTTCTTTTGACAGGTTCGAAGAAGTCGAGCAATCGTAGCCCTTCCACACCTGGCAAGTGTCTTTAAAAAGCGAAATAAAGAATCTCATCAATGCAACAGAAAAAAACCAGCAGATGTGGGAATCCATGTTATGCGAAGCAGTGTGAGGGGAGCCTACCAAGTTAACGAAATGACCATAAGAGCACCAATACGAAGGCAGCTGTGCCACGAACAAGAAATACTTCTCCAAATTAGACTTCGTTAAAGGATACTGGCAAATCCTACTTTCCGAATAGTCTAAATTTAAAACGGCTTTTTCAACGAAATCCGGCCTGTAACAGTTCCGCTATACGCCCTTGGGCATAAATATAGCACCCGCCATCTTCGCCAGGTTGATGCAATATATTACCCAGGGAATTACCGGCGTCGAACACTACTACGACGACGTGCACATAGCGAGCGCAACCTGGGAGGAGCACACTTCGTCCCTACGACACCTCTTCGCTCGAATTGAAGCGGCGGCAGTGACCATGCGTCCAAGCAAGTGCGAATTCGGAACAGAAGAAATCGATTTCTTGATTCACCGAGTCGGGAACAACAAGTTGGCACCAGTGGGGAAAACCCTGGATAAAATCCAAGCCGCACCAGTACCGAACACAAAGCGTCAGGTGCGCGCTTTTCTCGGTTTAACCAGCTACTACCGAGAATTCATTCCGAATTATGCCGAGATCAGTGTCCCACTCACCGAGCTGACCAAGAAGGGCGAGAACAACATCTTACAATGGACAACTGCACACGAGGAGGCATTTAGGAAGTTCAAACAGTGCATATCCAGCTCGCCGGTGCTTCGGCTTCCCGACCTCTCGAAGATGTTTATACTGCGCACCGACGCTTCCGACACCAGCCTAGGCGCCTTCCTCATGCAGTCTCATGAAGGTACACTCCATGCGATAGCCTCTACCAGTCGCAAGTTACTTCCCCGAGAAGCTTCCTATAGCACCATCGAAAGAGAATGCCTCGCTCTTGTTTGGGGAATTAAGAAATTTAACATGTATTTGTACGGAGTGCCTTTCTTGGTCCAGACAGATCATCAACCACTTCGCTACATTAAGCAAGCCAAACATCTCAACAGTAGGGCATTACGATGGAGACTGCTGCTCCAAGAATATCAGTTCCGAGTCGAACACATCAAAGGAAGTTAGAACGTTGGTCGAACGTTAGTCGAATTTAAATGTGTTGATTATTAGTGTGTGGTGCAAACTGTTTTGTTGAGCGTACCGAGTGTATAATGTATCACAATTAATTTATCATGAATGTGGTGTTGTTGTTGTTTTCTGTAATCTACCCTGTCATAGTTCTGTATACGTGTTGTACCTGCTGTTTCGTATTTCTGCCTTGTTACGCGAGAGATGTGTTATTGTGTACTACAAGTGTAGTAGTTATGCGAGATAAGTGTTACTGTGTGGTACAAGTGTACTTGTGTGAATTGGGGTTAACTGATTTATGGACCTACGGACTCGTGTGTAGTGGACTTTTGTGAGCGCTTCTTTTGTGTTTTCTTGAATATTATTGCATATTATTCTTAAAGCAGGGGATGGGGGGGGGCAGTGTCACAAACGAGCGCTTAATCAAAACTCGCACCGCGTGTCACGCAAGCCAGCCGAAGAAACACGCCGGCCCGCGGCACCGTCAACAGAGGGGGAGAGCGCATACGCTGCAAACGGCTGACGCGACCAACGGAGTCTAAACGTCTAGAAGCATCGACGGCGCGACGGTAACCGGAGAAGAGAGAGAGATTGCGTGTGCCGAGACACTTTCTCACCCGGTGAGTCGAGAGATTACTACAGTGTGAGCGTGCGCCAACAGGATGAGTCATCACCCCCCTCCCTCGACGACACTCCGGCGGCGGCGGTCGAAGATGCGAAAATTAACTAGAAGATTCCCAGGCTTTGGCCATGCTACGGGATCATGACTCTGATAGGAAGGTTCGAGAGCGCCTGTGAAAGATAGAAAACGCCGTGCAGGAATCAGAAGGGATCAGACCGCGCCGGTGAATATATGTAACGTGAAGAAGGAGATTCCCCGTCAAGCTAGTCGACGAGTTCATCGAGAGTCTCCATTTCCGGAAGAAGTTCCTCTTCGAGATTTGCCCCAAGCTACGCCGAGATCGTCCGACTCAAGACCAGCACGGGTAAATACGATTGGACACTTAGTATCTATTCATTTTGTACTTTACATGTTGGACTCTTAGCGCTTGTCGTCAATTATATTCCTGGGTTTTGTGAATACCCATCTGAATTGTATTGTGATATGTCTAGCCTAAGTGTGCACGTGTGTGTGTAACCGCCTTGTGTCAAGAATATATTTTGTTGTGTTGACAACTCTGGGCTCTGACTCGGTCTTTGGACAGCAACCGGCGCTAGCTGGCGCACCAGAGGGCCCCTTTTTAATTGTCCTTGCTTTCGTGGGATTAATTTGGGAAGCTGATAAGTCTGCTTTGGAATTTGCTCCGGCGTTGGCGGTTCCTTCACGGGGTGTGTGACAACGTCCTCAGTTAGGTTCTCGTGGTTTTCATTTGATTTGCGTGAAGCCCTCCTTGTAAACACTTTCTGGCCTGAGACTAACTGCTGCGCCAGCGTCCAAGAGCATCTGGATGGGCATCACTTCAATGTTTACCGAAACCTTGTAGCCACGCTTTCCTCCTGATGTGCACAATGCGACATGGTAAGTCTGCGATTCCTCAGGCTCTTCGCCAGAATTGCTCGATGCAAGTACGTGATCATGCAAATTTATAGACGAGTAGACGAGTTATGTAGGACAGAATATTGACAAAACTGTGAAGCCACTGAGCGCATCGCTGGTAGTGATGACAATATGATAAAAATCAACTGAGAAGCTGTACATACAACGTCCGCTCATAAGGAACTTCAAAGCACAAAACCATTTTAAGTATAACACATGCTGTTAAACGCCTTATTGTTTGCCAGTAAAACATCTCCCAGTAAAATTAATTTAGATGAATATTACGATTGAAATTCATCAACGTTCCGGAAGTAATAGCGCTGCGAACGAATATTCCCGGCGCATATGCATATGCCACTTTCTGTAATAAGCCGGTGACTCATCTCAAGCCATGACGGCAGGACCTGTTCCCGGTTCAACGACCAGCTGCGAGCATTGTCCTCTGGGCTAAAATAAACGTTGCTTAATTCTGGCTTGCCATTTGATTTAATAAACGTTGCCTCGCGCTCGAAGTCAACCAGCCCGTCTTTCACGTCTAGAAAAAAATGGCCTGGAAAGGCTTCGGTGTTCCTTAGCCTGTTGAGTAGTTTCCATGCACGTCACGTCTTCCTAAATGATCGTAGTCCTCCCCCGATAGGGTAAAAATTCTTGAGCCACTCTCTAACCATGCTCGTTCCCAAGAACGAGTGGCGTAACCTCCGCTATTGCGCTGCTTGACCCATCCTGGAGTGCGTATGCCCTAATACCAGATGTAGAGATAGAAAGTAAACACAATAAATCAGTTTATATGAATTTTAAATCTAAAACACAGCTGGAAATCAAGTTTTCTTTTATCCATCCGCAAGTGCCAATTTTTTAGAGAGAATAAGGCTGCTGCTGCAACGACTATTGCATTTTGAGGTAGGATGGCAAGAATTAAAAATGTCGTCATTGAAGGCAATCAAGTATTGAGTAAACTGTTAACGAACATAACCTCGACGCTGTAAACTACCTACGAATACTGCACAAAAGGTGTGTTATCCAACTGTTAGGCGCAGAGATTTCATTTCTTACATGAACAAACACAGGGAGATAATATTGACCAACTTTAAAAATACTGTTTCGTTTATAATTACCTTGTAATGTGTACGCCTTTCTGAGTTTTATGCTTATGAATTTTAGTAAACCACCCCTTCCTCCTTTTCATGAGCAAATCGATCGGGCTAGTTGGTGCAGATCCATGATGGTAGGCAGCGCACTGTTGTGTTTGGTTCTTTGTTTACTCTCCCTGTAATTCATTGCCCTGCCTACTATCATAGATGCTTTTAATGATATAGCCCTGAGGGCGAACAAATGAAATGAGATTTCAGGTTTGGAAATACACCCGCCGCTCTGTATTATACAAATTTATCCTAAAAATTTGGCTCATGAAAACCTCCGCCATATGTTGGTGCTATATGCAGCTGTAGATAATTTCCTGAGGGGGAAAATGTACAATTATTGCACAATGTACTCACTAGCGTATTCTGACAGGTAGCGGCTTGCATGTTATCTTTCGCCTGAGGACGTGTGCAATGCTGTCCCGTGTTAGCAAACGCTTATTGCTTCAGTAAGAAGGAGTTTTAGAGATGTGTCTGTCTTTCGACAATCATGCACCACTAGGATAGCTTTATGCAGCACTATCGCTACCACTGTACCTGTTTAACTACGGCACCTTACATGCCATTGCCTTTTATTTTCAGTGATGTTATTGAATTTACTTATTAACCGTTGCCGACAGCCAGCAAATGAGAAAGATCAATTGATCACTCATATATATGCATTCCTAAAAAGGGCTAGTTAAATAGCGTTCAGATAGAGCTTCTGCATATATAAAACAATCCGTGAACTGCAAATTCACAGATACGGATTTCAAACTGAAATGGTGCGAGGCGAAGCTGAGAATTAAGTTACAAATGTGTTTTTCTAAAATTATGGTTAAATCTTACATCATTTAGAAGTTATTGTCCCGTGTACTGCGGTCACTCGAGAGGAAACGCGTTTAGTTCCAACCAGGCAACGCGCTTGAAATATATTTAGGTACGGAGCAGACATAAGATCGCACGTCAATGAGAGTTTCGAGGGGCTGAACGTTACATTTATTTCTCTTCGTATATTTTCCCCAGAACAACAAACAGTTTTGTTGAAGTATTGATAAAGTATACAGGGTGTTTCAGTGAACGCTTTCAAAAATTTGTAAAGATTGTCTGTGGCAAATAACACAATTCCAGTTCATGAGCTGGTTTACTTGAAGAGGCAGACGTTACTTGTACAAAACATTGTAATGCATAATAGACTAATTCTTACATATTCACTAATTAAGCTTTTAACTAGTTACCTTATGGCCCAAATTGGAATTTACAAATTTTAGCCGCGGAGCTCACAAGGCGGACCCACTTGGAAAAAATTCTCAGGATGACACAAGTTTGGACTTAATTTACGCTTTGTTTACAGGGAAAATAACGGAGGCCAAAACGCGACGTCTTCCTTCTCCTCAGTGTAGGCACACTGTGGTGGTGGCTGTTCCGTATCAATAATAATTCCCGAACTTTGCAGAGAAATGCCTTGGCGTTCCAGTTACTTCCTAACAAAACGTGGTTTTATGCACTGAAGCACAAAAGTGAATTAGGTAACAAGCTAAAATATTTTTTTGTAATTTTTTGTTAATTCATTGATTAGGCATTTCAATTTTTGTGCAAGTAAAGTCCACCCTTTCGAGCAGACCAGCTCACGAACTAGAATTGTGCTATATGTCCCAAAGGCAACCTTTCTTTTTTTTAATGTTCACTGAAATACCCGGTATGGGCTTGCTAATGCGTTCATTCGAGACACGTTCTTGGAGCACCATTAAGTGCCTGGAAAGTTGCCGCGATGAGCAACGACGTTGCAGCGCTTGCATATGATTACCTGAGTATTACTCCGATTTTAAAACGTTTATCATGCTTGAACGCCAGAAGAGAAATTGGTAGTACTGCGAACATAGCAATAAAGTTAACCTTACAAGACGTTAATATTTCGCTAAATCCCCCCCCCCCCCTCCAGTTCAGGAGGTACTATAAAGCTTTATTCAGAGAGCCCTTTTTTTTTCCTCATGAGGAGTGCAGAACAGCCTGCATACCCGCGGCAGAGAACATATTTCACGAATACGAATATGACATTTTTTACTTTTAACTTTATATGTGCAGGTCGCAGACCTTGAGCTCCTATAAAAGAATCATGACAAGCCTGAAAGGTCTTTGAATGATTCATTATATTATATTTCTCTGCAGCAGTTTCGGCTTCAGTTTAAAACAGACGAACGTCTCACGATGTCATGACGCAGAAGGCTGTCGGTCACGTGGGAGGAGAACATCCTGACGTATTGCCACTCGCTCAGGCAAGCTTGTCGTATGGTATGCTCCTACACGTTGTTCGGCGCGCTAGCGCGCCTTCTCAGTAGTTTCTGGCTGCTGATATCGGTTTCTGCGGCTGACTATTTTAGTCTTTCTACTATTACGAGCAAAAGAATTTCTCAGGCTACCTACAAACCCGGGCGTGGTTGAGTATTAGTATTGTCGTTGCCCTACTAATGCTCGTGGGCGCGGGTTCATATGCTGGCCGCGGCTGCCGCATTTCTATGGGGGCGAAATACAAAACCTCCCTTGTACCGTGCATTGGTGGCAGAATAAATAATCCAATGTGGTCACAGTTAGTCTAGCGTTTTTCACAACGGCGTGACTCGTAATCGTATTGTGGGTTTGCACATAAAATACCTGAATTCTCAATGCAATAAATTGTTCGATCGAACATTTCAGTTTACGCATAAGTATCGTGTAAATGTGCTGATTTAAATAGGACCACATGAGTCATCATCATTATCATTTGCCTATATTCATCTCCACTGCAGGGCGAAGGCCTCTCCCTGCGATCTCTAATTACCGTTGATCACAACTCGCGCCTGCAAATTTCCAAACTTGATCACCCCACCTAGCTTTCTGCCGTCCGCGACTGTGCGTTACTTCTCTAGGTATCCGTTCTGTAACTCAAGTGGTCCACCTGTTATCCATCCTACGCATTACATGGCCTGCCCAGATCCATTTTTTCTTCTAAGGTAAATTAGAATATCGGCTATCCCCGTTTGCTCTGTGATGCACATCGCTGTCTTCCTTTCCCTTAACGTTAGGCCTAACATTTTTCGTTCCATCGCTCTTTGTGTAGTCCTTAACTTGTTCTCGAACTTCTTTGTTAACGTCCTAGTTTCTGCCCCATATATTAGCACCGGTAGAATGCAATGATTGTACGCTCTTCAAGGACAGCGGTAAGCTCCCAGTCAGGATTTGGCAATGCCCGCCGTATGCACTCCAACCCAATTTTATTCTTCTGTAATTTTTTTCTCATGATCAGGGTTCCCTGTGTGTAATTGGCCTAGATAAACGTACTCCTTTACTGACTCTAGAGGCTGACTGGCGATCCTGAATTCTTGATCCCTTGCCAGGCTATCGAAAATTATCTTTGTCTTCTGCATATTCATCTTGAACCCAATTATTACACTTTCTCGATTAAGGTCCTGAATCATTCGTTGCAATTCGTCTCCAATGTTGCTGAATAGGACAATGTCATCTGCAAACCGAACGTTGCTGTGATATTCTCCGTTGATCTTCACTCCTAAGCCCTCCCAGTCTGTGAGCTTGGATACTTCTTCTAAGCATGAAGTGAATAGCATTGGAGAGATTGTGTCACCTTGCCTGACCCCTTTCTTGATAAGTAACTTTCTATTTTTTCTTGTGGAGAACCGAGGTAGCTGTGGAATCCTTGTAGATATTTGCCAAAATATTCACGTATGCCTCCTGTACTTCTTGATTACGCAATGCCTCTATGACTGCTGGTATCGCTACTGAATCAAATGCTTTTTCATATTCCATAACAACCATATAGAGAGGTTGATTGTACTCCGCAGATTTCTCGATTACCTTACTAATGACATGGATATGATCCATCGTAAAATATCTCTTCCTGGAGCCAGCCTGTTCTCGTGGAAATTGGAAATTTCTAGAAAAATTACATTAGAAATTATCTTGGTGAATATTTTATTCAATAATGTTTCAATATTCAATACTATTGCGCTGTTTTTTCTTCAAGTATTCAATACTGAAAGCAAGCTAATGGATGTATAATTCAATACTTTAACATCTCCCTTCTTCTTAGTATAATGTTGGCGTTCTTCCAGCTCTCTGGAACGCTTTAAGTTGTGAGGCATTGCGTATAAAGGGCAGCAAGCTTTTCAAGCATGATATCTCCTTCATCCTTGATTAAATCTACTGTTATTCCATCTTCTCCAGCAGCCTTTTCCCTGGTCTTGTCTTTCAAGGCCCTTCTAACTTCATCGCTAGTTATAGAAGGGGCTTCTGTATCATGTTCATCGCTACTTCGAATGAAAGTAGCTTGGCTGCTTTGGGTGCTGTATAGGTCAGTATAGAATTCTTCCGCTGCTTTTACTATGTCATCGAAATTTCTGAGGATATTACTCTGCTTACCTTTCAGTGCATACATTTTGCCTTGTCCTATGCCTAGTTTTCCTCTCACTGATTTCATGCTGCGTCCATATTTTACCACTTCCACAATCTTTTCCATGCTACAATTTCGAATATCTCTTACCTTCATCTTGATCATTTATGACAGTTCAGCGAATTCTATCTGATCTCTTGAGTTGGACACGTTCATGTTTTTTGGTTTCTTTATTAGGTCCTTTGTTTCTTGTGAGAGCTTACCTAATGGATGCCTTGGTGCTTTACCTCCCACTTCAATTACTGCTTCTGAGATCAGCATAGTTACAGTTTCATTCGTTACCTCTATGTTGTCTTCATCTTCATGTTCTAAAGCTTCATATTTGTTTGCGAGCATCAGCCTGAATTGGTCAGCTTTTACCCTTACTGCATCTAGGTTGGCCTGTTTCTTCTTGACTAATTTCATTCTCTCTCTTCAAAGTGAGAGAAATCCTAGACCTCACTAACCTATGGTGACGGAAATTTAACCTACCTAACACTTCTACAACTTGCACTATGCTGGGATCGGCAGACAGTATGAAATCTATTTCATTCCTTGTTCCTCCATTCGGGCTTTTCCAGGTTCATTTCCTGTTCCTGCGCTTCCTCAAGAAGGTATTCATTATTCGGAGCTTATTCCTTTACGCGAATTCTACCAACATCTCTCCTCTAGTGTTCCTAGAATCGATGCCGTAGTTGCCAATTTCTTGCTCACCAGCTTGCTTTTTCCCCACTTTTGCATTGAAGTCGCCCATGACTACAGTATACTCAGTTTGCACCTTTCGTATTGCTAATTTAACATCTTCATAAAACTGTTCTTTTTCTCCATAATCATGACTCGAGGTTGGGGCGTAGGCTTGTACTACCTTCAATCTATATTTCCCATTCAGCTTCATTTCGACTTATTAGTGTTGTAGAATTCATCAGTGTTGGCCGCGATGTCCTTACGGACTAGAAACCCTACCCTTGTCTCTTTTTTGGAAGACCTCTGTAGCAGAAGACGTGGCCGTTAGTCAGCACTGTAAAGCCTCACCAGGCTTATTGACCTCACTAAGGCGAATAATATCCCAAATGACTATATTAATATCCCACCACATGAGTAGTGTTGTTTATATCGTCTCAAGTAGACAACGTTTTTTGTTGGCTTGACATATACGGCGGCAACTATGCGGCATTATCGTCGAGGAATATAAGTACGAGGCTAAACACGCTATTTTGGGCATATACTAGTACATGGTACGAATACTCTGCGAGGAGTGCCGGTTTGAGCCAAGGTGACAGGATGGGTGTCCGTCATATTCGTCGTCTGCGCTACTTCCGCAATTCATATTACCGTTTGGTGCTTTTGGTGAAAGAATAGGCCCTGAGTGGGACAAGAGAATGCGCCGTATCAACAGGGCCGTCTATTATTTTGACGACGGTAATTAACGATGTCGTTCAATGCTACCACGAAGAGGGGCCACTGAGCGATAACTTCGCACCGAGAGTACCTCTTTCATTTTATTTTCACTTATATTGGTAATCGAATTGCTCAAAATGGATATCAGCATCCTGCTGAAGCCGAAAGTGTGCTACAGTGTAACAACGACGTTTCATCTTGTCGCTGGCAGCACTCGGTCATTTACCGATGGTGTCATCTTTCTTATTGCTTCGGTGCCAGGGACTGCCTGCTCACACCGTCTTCCCAATTTGTCAATTTTAGCCAACAAGCCCACGTTCAAAGCCCCGAATACCAAGCCTCTCAGAGGACCTATCTATATATCTAGCCGCTTACGCCGACCCAGTGGCAGAACTTCTCTACACGCTTGGACCACTGTGCTCGTGGCCGCGACACCGTCGTGGTTGTACCAACATCGTCATTCCAGCTTCGTCATCTGACTCTAATGGTGCCACCGTCGCCATGCCTTCTACGCCGGCCCAGTATTCCAAGTTGTATAATAGCTTGGGCCTTCAGGTATGCATGTGCTCGCAGTCTGAAGGCAGTCATGGTCGTTTTATCTTCGTCATTCCAGCTTTGTCATCGTACAGTCGTCATGCATTCGTTATCCTACCACAGTCATGGTGTCTTATATCGCGGTCACTCTGTCTTCATCATCCGGCTCTCATCATGCCCTCCGCAGGGGCGTCTGCGCAAGCAGGCTTTTGGTGAGTTGCGCCACCACGGACCCGAGCACATGAGGGTTGGACCCTCCCGCTTGTACCGTGGGCGGCTGAGCCGTGTCTGGGAAAAGGGGGATCCTGGAGGTTGAGCTGATGCCGGGTGTTCGGACCTTTAAGGCCCCCCGGCGGAGGCAACACACCTCTTCGGCCTCTGCTTCACATAGACGGCACCCCTGGGCTGACCCACCCAGGAAAAAATCGGCAGATGCCTTTTCCTGTCCTCCTCTTAAATCTTCGTCTTTCTCTCTGACTTTAAATCTATCCTGTCTTCTTTTCACTTCCCTTTTACTTCCGTTTTCCCAGGCAGCTAGGGTTAACCTTGTGTGGGTAGCCAACCTTGGATACTCCATATTTGGTTATAATAGTGGCGTACAGCTGGCGTTTGCAGGACCTGGCTTTTCCAGTCTCTGCAGCGTCCCCTCGTTGGGCTCCATGGTGGGTGGCTGGCGTCGCTGCCGAAAAATGCACCAATACTTATGGCGGAACCACTCCCCCCACTCCATGATCGCCGTCAGAAAAGAGGGCGCACCGAAGATGTTTTCCAATTTTTTGGACTCCAAACGCATAACTTCCCCCGCTTTCATGTTATTCATTCTGAAAAATCGGATAAATCTGTACGAACAATTTCAGCCTTTTCTTGTCTCAAAGTCTTTGACGGATATTTTTGGACCAGGCTATAAAGCATCCAGGATGGCAAGCGGGGATCTCCTCTTGGAGCTCCGTGATCTGAAACTGTACGAGAAACTTCCCAACCTAGTGTCATTTGGAGATGCTCAAGTAATAGTAACCCCGCACCATACCAAGAATACCACCCGTGGCTTTGTATCAAATGATGACCTGTTGCAGCTGAGTGAGGCTGAATTCCTTGAGGGTTTCAGTTATCAGAATGTCATCAATGTTAAACGGATTAAAATGAGGCGAGACGGCAAAGAACTCCTGACCAAGCATCTAATACTTGCTTTCAACTCAAGTGTCCTGCCCGAATCCATCGAGGCCGGATACATCAAGCTACGGGTCAGACCCTATGTACCAAATCCTCTTCGTTGCTTCAAGTGCCAGCGTTTCGGCCACAGTTCCCAGAACTGCCGAGGGCGACAGACATGTGCTAAATGTAGTTCCGGTGACCATGCCTCTGAGACGTGCGAAAACACTCCACACTGTGTCAACTGTGATGGCGAGCATGCCCATACTCGCGGTCATGCCCGTCTTGGAAGAAAGAAAAAGAAATAGTCACGATCAAAGTAAAGGAAAACATAACTTTCAAGGAGGCACGCAGGCGGGTATCGTACCTGCCAAAAACCAGCTTTGCCGAAGTGGCGCGTCAGGGGGCAGCGCCACATCGGCCCCCGGCGGCTGTCTGGCACACGCGCAGTAGGCCGGCGGCGACACCATCCGCCCCCTCGGCGGGTGCAGCCAGCGCTGCTCCGCCATCTCAGAAGGGGCCATCGACCTCCGGGCTGGTGGCCTCCAAGGTCTCGTCCCTCGAGACGAGGCCTTCACGTCAAACTAACCGCTCGCAAGAGCGCGTGTCCAGCGCCTCGCAAGATGCGATGGACACAACCACCGGCCAGACGGCGCCACCAGCGCCTAAGGAGGGGCGAGAGTCTCTCGACCGCTCCAGAAAAGAAATATCTCGTGTGACGGCGCCTGCAAAGGGCCCCGCGAGCTAATCTTCGTCTCTTAAACACACAGCACAAACACATTTATCATTATGGAGACACAAATACTACAATGGAATGTCAGAGGACTTCTTCACAACCTCGACGACATTACAGAACTCCTACACAAACACAATCCAAAGTTGCTGTGTGTTCAAGAGACACATCTGAAACTCACAAACACAAATTTTCTCCGTCAATACACTATCTTCCGGAAAGACCGTGATGAGGCTAATGCCTCCGGCGGTGTAGCTATAATAGCAGATAAGTCTGTAGCCTGTCAACATGTCGCCCTTCAGACACCCCTTGAGGCAGTGTCAGTTCAGGCAATTCTTTTTAATAAATGAGTCACTATATGTTCCATATACATACCCCACAAACTATTATCTCGGAAAAACCGATTTCTATAACCTCATTGATCAGCTTCCGGACCCCTACATAATCGTAGGTGATTTTAATGCCCACAACACGATTTGGGGAGACTCGCGATGTGACGCAAGAGGTCGACTCATTGAAAACTTCCTTTTAAACTCCGGTGCGTGCCTGTTCAATAAAAAGGAACCAACCTATTATAATCTTCATCATAATTCTTATTCATCAGTAGACCTGTCGATTGGCTCTGCTTCTATTTTCCCTTACTTGGAATGGAATGTAACCAAAAATCCTTATGGAAGTGACCACTTTCCTGTAATGTTAAATCTAATACAGAAACACGATTGCACACCACATGCTCCTAGGTGGAAACTAGCCTCCGCCCAATGGAATCATTTTAAGCAATCGACTTACTTGTCACAACATTTTATTACCGATCTTACTATAGACGACGCAGTAGCGTATTTTACCGCTTTTATCATCGACGCAGCAAACAAGTTCATTCCACAATCAAGTGGTAGCTCATCCAAAAGACGAGTGCCGTGGTGGAATGATGAGTGCGAGGAGGCGCGGAAAAAACAAAATAAAGCGTGGGGCATACTCCGTCGATCCCCAACTGCAGAAAATTTGATGGAATTTAAAAACATAAAATCACAGGGAAGGCGAACGCGACGACAAGCTAAAAGGGCAAGCTGGGAGAAGTTCCTGTCCAGCTTCAATTCATACACACAGGAGGCAAAAGTATGGAACGGACTAAGGAGGCTTAGGGGACAACATGTTCATCCGTTGCCCGTGGTGGATAAAGAAGGAAACACGTTGGAAGACCAGGCCAACGCACTTGGTCAACACTTCGAGCATGTGTCTAGCTCCACCCACTACTCAGCGAGCTTCCTGAAGTACAAAGCAATAGAATAATGTAAGCCATTGAACCGAAAATGCAGCCCAAATAACCCTTATAACCGTCCTTTTGGCATTGCCGAACTTATAAGCCGCCTTGTCAGCATGTCAGAGCTCTGCTCCGGGTCCGGATCAAATCATGTACGATATTATTAAGCACTTGCACCCCGACACGCATACCACACTACTCACACTTTTTAATACTATCTGGGCCGTTGGGTATCTGCCAGCTAAATGGAAAGAAGCTATTGTCATCCCAGTTTTAAAGCACGGCAATGATTCATCATTGGTGACTAGCTACTGGCCTATAGCACTTACGAGCTGCCTTTGCAAACTTTTCGAGAAAATGATCAATCGCCGTCTTGTACATTTCTTAGAGTCGAACAAAATTCTTGACCCATTTCAATGTGGCTTTAGAGAAGGCCGATCTACAACAGATCACCTCATTCGCATCGAAGCAAACATCCGTGATGCTTTTGTACACAAGCAGTATTTCTTGCCTACATTTCTTGATATGGCAAAGGCGTACGATACGACATGGCGGTACGGTATCCTACGAGACCTGTCGCACATGGGCATTCGAGGGAATATGCTTAGCACTATAGAAAGCTACCTGTCTAACCGTACTTTCCGAGTCAGAATTGGCAACGTATTGTCCCGCCCATTTACTCAAGAAACAGGTGTACCTCAAGGAGGGGTGCTCAGTTGCACGCTGTTCATTGTTAAGATGACCTCGCTGTGCGCATCACTACCTCCAGCAATCATTTATTCTGTCTATGTAGACGATGTGAATTAGGCTTTAAATCTTGTAACCTCGCAGTTTGTGAACGACAGATACAGCAAGGCCTAAACAAAGTGTCTAAATGGGCAGACGAAAACGGATTTAACCTTAACCCCCAGAAAAGTTCCTGTGTCCTTTTCACAAGAAAGCGAGGACTAGTCCCAGATCTTAGTATCGAAGTGTCTGGGCAACGAATACCTGTGAACAAGGAGCACACGTTTTTAGGTATTGTACTTGATGCAAAATTGACCTTCATTCCACACATCAAATATCTGAAGGCAAAATGCCTAAAAACAATAAACTTAATGAAAATTCTCTCTCATACAACATGGGGAAGTGATAGGAAGTGCCTAATTAACCTCTATAAGAGCCTTGTTCGATCACGTTTGGATTATGGTGCCATGGTATAGCACTCAGCCGCGCCAAGCGCGCTAAAAATACTGGATCCCGTCCACCATCTGGGTATCCGATTAGCCACAGGCGCCTTCAGAACAAGCCCTATTGAGAGTCTATACGTAGAATCAAATGAGTGGTCCCTTCACCTACAAAGAACATACAGCAGTTTCACATATTTCCTCAAAGTCCAGTCTAACCCTCGACATCCTTGCTACAAACATCTTAACGATGTGGCATGTGCTCCACTATTCCATAATCGACCCTCAGTGAGAGAGCCCTTCTCAATGCGGGTCAGAAAACTTTCCGATGAAATGAATGTCCCTATCCTCGAACATTGACTAATGGCTCCAGTAGAGCTCTTACCGCCGTGGCAATGGCAAATCGTTGAATGCGACACATCATTTGTAGATGTAACAAAACACGCCCCAGAGGCGCACATACATATGCACTTTCGAGAGCTTCAGTCGAAGTACACCTGTCCAGAGTTTTACACAGATGCTTCGAAATCACAAGCCGGCGTCTCTTACGCGGCTGTTGGCCCATCGTTTTCTGAATTTGACGTTTTACATCCTGAAACCAGTATCTTCACGGCAGAGGCCTATGCGTTACTGTCGGCTACTAAACACATCAAGAAAGCTAAGCTCCCAAAGGCAGATTCGCAGATTCCTTGAGTGTCGTGAAATCTTTGAAATCGCTACGAAAACCGAAAAATCATGTTATAAATAACCTCTATTTACTGCTCTGCAATATGTATGCTTCTAATCAACAGGTTGTAATATGTTGGGTGCCAGGGCACAGGTGTATAGAGGGTAACGAGCGTGCCGACAAAATGGCAACTTCCATAGCAACAAAACCTAGCAATTTGTCCATACGCGTTCCTGCCACAGACCTCAAGCCATTTCTACGCAAAAAACTCAGAAACTATTGGCAACACTTATGGGATGAACAAACACAGAATAAACTCCATGTAATTAAGCCCCTTTTGGGCAACTGGCCATCATTAACAAAGTCACGACACACTGAAGTTCTCTTTTGCCGTCTTAGATTAGGACATACATATTGTACACATTCATACCTTTTAACTGGTGCTGAACCTACCCTCTGTGGCAGATGTGGGGAAAGGCTGACCGTACTCCACGTCTTAGTGCAGTGTCGAGAAGCCGAAACAGAGAGAAGGAAACATTTCCATAAAGCATACCACTATCATATCCCTCTTCATCCTATGATGTTTATTGGTGAAGAACCTCTTTTTAACGCCAAATCAGTCCTACGTTTCTTGAATGATGTTGTACTACACGTTATTAGCCCAATAAGTTCGTAGCGCATCCTCTCTCCAGAGGATGTTGCTGTGATAGTTTTTTTATAGCACCTGCCTCCAGGTCCTTGTGTCTCAAGGGCTCTGTTTAGGCACTTGTGCTTCTGGCAAATTCTTGGATCTGTAATATTTTGTAAGTCATATCATTCCTCCGCAATGTATTGTTTATGTCTATAGTACACATCATTAGTCATTGCCATAATCTTATTACGTATAGATTTTACGCACTTTACAGCGACTGATTTTAGGCCCCTTTACAGCCATGCCACATCTAATGTTCATATAATTGACTATTCATATACCACTAACAAACCATTACCATCGTCTTGGCGCTCTTTGGCCACATCTGGCCCTTGCGTCAATAAACAACAATAATCATCATCATCTCATCATGCCGTCGTTACGCCATCATCGTCGTAGAGTCTTCGTGATGCAATCGTCGTCAAACCATCGCCGCCATACGCTTGTCGTCGTTCCATTGCACTTTTACAGTTGTCGTGCCATCGTCATGATTTCGTCCTCGACGTACCAGTGTCGTCAAACAATTGTCGTCACGCATTCCCTTTCATACCGTCGTCGTGCTGCTGTCGTTGTATGCCCATCGTCGTCATTCTAACTTCGTCATGCCTCATCGCACCGTGGTGGTCAAGCAATCGCTGTCACACCATTGTCCCCATACCACTGTCGTTATATTGTCGTCGTCACACTCTCGCTTTACCCTCTTCATTATCTTAAAAACGCATCCCATTGCCGTCATGCCCTCGTCGTCATACCACAGTTCTTGTTGCAACAAGTTTATTCCTTCTCCGTCATTTCATAGTCCTTACTATATTGTCGTCGTGCAGTCGTCGTCATGCCGTCTTGCTCATAGGCGACCGTTAACAAGCGATTGCTCTAGCGAAGTGAGAAAACACCGGACACAGTTTATTTCACCTATACCCGAAGCAACAGGACCCTCTAAATTACCAATAATGCGTTTATTAACCGTAGCATCAGCAACATGGTGTGTCAATAATTTGCTTCAATCCTAATAGCATTGCCGTCGACAGTATTCGTTAGACGGGTTCTGCCACAGTTATTTTCTACAATGGAAAGCTGATCCACTCCCAGCTCGTTTGATGAACTATAACACTATTTTTTGACGCATACGTGCTCGCTCTACACGCTTACGCTATAAACAAAGGTGTCGCAGCAAGACTGGCTGAAGCAGATTACTCTTCTGACAGAATGGAAGCACTGCACGTCTGTGGACAGACTCAGTTCAGTTGCTGGTGCCGCACCGCTTGAATTAGGGCGAGGATTGCACTGGCCAGACAGTAAGCACGAAGGTTGGACTTTATCGCTTTCACATGTGCATAGTCAAGAAAATCACCTGGTATAATTTGATTCCTGCGTGCCCATTCGGTCTTATGTATTTGAAGCGAAGCATTCCGTTAACATTCATCTATCAATATTTTGGTAATACTGTTGCAATAATCACTTTTGCTTGATTTCTGTATAGTACCACCTTATTTTTGCTTATTCTACCAGAATTCACGCAGTCTTTTTTTTTGAAAAAAGAAGATTGTTGACCCATAACCCTTGACAAAAGTCATGTGTGAGAACGAACAAGATTAATAATCATCACTGGTTTGTTCACTTCCTGGACGGGGTTATTGACATCACATTAAAAAAATGCATACGTAAAACCAGAGCTGAAGTGAATTTCTGTTCGATGATAACTTTTCTTTTTGAAGAGCCTCTTAAGCTTTTCTTTTTTTTTTCATTGTGCGACTGCGTTTTTAAAGACAGATAGATCCATGTATCTAACACTTGCTATATAAGCAGGCATCAAATATTTCACAAAAGCAGAACACCTACATGCTTGAGAGCCAGCATTTTAGAACTCTGTGAGAAGAAATGAAAAACCTTGTTCAGAGTGTAATTTTATTGGCCAGCCTTACAGGTAAGTTTCGCTTCCCTGCCCATTCTCCAACGCCACCATTTTCATGATTCATGGCACAGCTACATGGTTTGCTATCAACTATGCTCCGCACACTGGCAGTGTTTTGAAGCGAAAGCTTCATTACGCTACCTCGGGCAGCCGTCGGCGACTCAATTCACCTTGAGAGCTAGAGGTCAAACCACAAGAGAGAATTAAGGGGCGTTTATAGTCCCACGTTATCGGCACACGGGCGAGCGTCATCAGAAGCCGGACGTGTGGGAGAGCATTGGCCGTGCGTCGGGTTACGCAGACGCCGGGCGCGTCGGACCACACTGGCCGCACGTGCGGTTACGTTGGCGGCGCCAGTACGCCGAACCATCGGCGGAACTACAGCCGCTCTTGTTCTCGCCAACGTTACATTACGTGTGCGAGCGTTCACGCTACGTCGGACTTTGAGGGATGCGTAAAGGCCTAAATAAAGGAGACATTGCTGCCGTTGCCCAAGTACAGTTGGGCCGGGCTGCGAGTTGCAACCAAGTCTCGCTACTTTACTGATCACCACAGTGTCTTCATAGGCATATAAAACGATGAATAAAGACTGTATTCATTTCAAACATGTCTGTACATAATTGCGAAACCACACCTCGGCCACAGCTAGACAATGACCGTAGCCAGGGCAGTGAAGCTTTCGCTATCAACCAGGATTAACCAAAGCTAAACCACACCAATTTTTTCCTGAGCTTGTTAAGATTTTTGTCTTTATATTTCATATGACACCAAATGAGCTTAGCCACCAGTAATACCAGAAGTCTTCCATTAATCATGTGACTTTTTTTAAAAATGCAGCTCTATGGTGCTGCATTCATTCAAAAAGAAGAAAACATTAGTCTTTTGTTGTTATTATTATTATTATTTTTCAATGCTGAAGGCCCTCCTCGGGCGCACGCAGGAGTGGTTACAACATGAAAAAATGAAGCCACAGTATCCAAACAAAGAACATAAGCACGCACAAAAACGAAAATGTTCAATAAATACACGCACTCCTTAAACGAGCGGTTCGTACAAACAGGAAAAACAACGTTTACGATAAGTATGCAGCCTCAAGAGGCAGCATATGAAATACGTATAACGGCAATAACTTTATTACCACTAGATATCGAAATTCTGAATACTCTTAAGGAATGCATTGACAGATGAGCAATATACACCAACAGTGGGCAGTGTTGGGACCGGGGGTCCGACTATTTGTGGTATCCAATCAGAAGGAGGAGTGTGGAGGGAACGTTGTGCTGGGCCCGATATCCAAGATCTTTAAACATACACGTTTATATTACATTGTGCAGAGGCTTTTTGTAAGAATGCAGAAAATAAGACATTCATGAACAAGTTCAAGCTGCCAATCTCCTTCACCAAGCGTCCGTACCCTCTTTTAACGATTCCGTGGTCATCGTTCATTCGTCTTCCCCCAATTTGATCCAGGAGACGGGTCACCTGATGTCCCACCAATCCCTAGGGGGGTGGCCTTCTCCCGCCGAATAAAGCTTTATCCCAAACACACGCACATAACTTGTGCGCGAACAGGGAAAGAGCGAAGCACTTTGAACCTGTCTCCTGGACCGTGTCGTACGCCAGAAAAAAATGTTAGAATAATAAGACATACCTTTCTTCTAAGCTACGAATTGCCTTCTGTATTCGAGATAGTTAATTATCCATGAAACTGTTTTCTCGTGTACAACAATGACAGTTAGTTTAGTAATAAGAACGGCATGGCGAACTACCTCAAAAGCCTTTGAAAAATCCCAGAAAATTGCGTCTGTTTATGTTGTATTATTTCTTTCGGTAGCTAAATCATGGGTTATCTCAGCTAACTGAGTAATAGTAGGTAAACCTGCACGGAATCCATGTTGACAGCTGTATAGTAGGTTATTATTCTCTAAATGCAACATGGTGGCTATATAATAGAGCACTGCACGGGCCCGGGCCGGCCCGTAAGCCCGGGCCGTCCGAGGCGTTTGTCGGCGGGCTCTAGCTTGAATCCACGGGCCAGGGCCACACTCGGGCCCGCTCATTAAAGGGCCTAAGTAGGCCTTCGAGCACACGCGACCGTTACGCATTGCATGGTTCAACGCATTCTGTGCCAAGCTGAAGTGACACGTGCAAGATGACTGTCATCATCATCATCAGCCTATATTTATGTCCACTGCAGGGCGAAGGCCTCTCCCTGCGATCTACAATTAACCCTGTCTTGCACTAGCTGATTCCAATTTACGCCTGCGAATTTCCTAACTTCATCACCCCACCTAGTTTTCTGCCGTCCTGGATTGCGCTTCCCTTCTCTTGGTATCCATTCTGTAGCTCTAATGGTCCATCGGTTATCCATCCTACACATTACATGGCCTGCCCTGCTCCATTTTTTCCGCTTAATGTCAACTAGAATATCGGTTATCCCCGTTTGTTCTCAGATCCATACCACTCTCTTGACTGTATATCTTATCAGATGACTATATCTTATCAAAGAAAATAGTAAAACAGATGAAGTCATTTTTAACAGCGGAGCTGTTTCATCTGGGCCTACTGTGTCCGATGAATCCAAAATGTGGGCCGATCCTGGCAGCAGTGCAGAAAGGGTCCAAGCGCAATGGCACATACACCTGTGAACTAGCGAAGCTGAGCCTGGATAATTCTAGCTAAGAATTGGTGGGGACTAACTGCCTATCAATAGGTAATTGATAGCCAATCAATAGCTAGTCGATAATCGATCAATATTCAATAAATTCCCGAAAATGCTGGGGATGACTTGGTAGTGCTTAGCCTAGCCAAAAAGCCAGGACTAGCTAGGTGCCCATCATCTCCGCTGTCTCTTTAGCATTGCGCTGCTAGTGCAAGCTACGTTAATTTTTTTTTATTTTCCGCAAAAACAAACATTGTTTCCGCGTAAGGAAAAATAAATTGTACAAAGAACCACTCCTCAAACCATTTCCATGTTACCGCTTTTGCGATCGCACTATTACCAGTGTCGATACTATGGCATTATTTTAGCGCTAAGGCCAGTTACTTTTGTGCTTCAATGTATAAAACAGCGTTTTCCTCAAATAGCTAACAGGAACGCCCATGGATTTTGTCGGACACCTTGAAAATTAATATCTCGAAACTGGTTCAGTCCTGAGAATTCGTTCCAAGTGGATACGCCTTGCGAACTCGGCGGCTAGAATTCGTAGGTTGAAAGATGTGCCGTAAAATAATTAAGTAATAAGGTAATTTGCGTAATTATGTTAGATATTCAATTAGGCGTTTTGACCGTCCATTAGGCCATCCATGTCAGAATTAGCTTGGAACTACACAAAACAATTCGCCTGCTTAGAGCGTCGTCGCATTAATGCGAACACAAGAAGTCCTGAGATATGGTCAATTCCATACTTCAGAACTCTCTATAAGCATCAGTCGTTAATACATTACCTACCATTCACTTTGAACAGATACAAAAATGGCGGTAATTTCCGCAAGAGAGAACTCAGCTGACACTTTGGTCGCTTGTATTGTATCTGATGTTATTATTATTCAGCCTTTGTGTATGGTTATGAGTAGATAATGTAAATCCTGTTTCGTTTTCTGAGCAAATGTTGATCTTGTAAAATTCAGTCTCATGCTATGTTGTATAGCTGGTGTTGCGTTGTTTTGTATAGCTAGTATTGTTATTGTAGTGTTGTTTAAAATGCATTCTGTTAAAACTTTTTCCAATTCTGTTAACTCGCCGTGGGCAAATATTCTTTGTCTTTCCGTTCATAGCTATTTTGTCTATGAGGAATTCCAGCGATAGCTGGAAATATGTGAATTATTGTGCATGTTTGCACACTGTTTGCTGTATTGCCTTGCCTGGTCTTTTAGGTCAGGTCAAGCTACATATGCAGCTTTTAGTCCAAAATGACCGTCCAGCATGTAAACTGGACAATAAATTGATTTGATTTGATTGATTTCGTCGGTCACTTTGAAAATTGTTATCTCGGAACTGGTTTAGTCCTGAGAATTCGTTCCAAGTGGATACGCCTTGCAAACTCGGCGGCTATAATTCGTAGATTGAAAGATGTGCCATAAAATCATTAAATAAAACGTTAATTAGCGTAATTATGTTAATTCTTCAATTAGGCATTTTGATTTCTCGTGGAAGTAATGGCCGCCTCATCGAGTAGTTTAGATCAAGGATTATAACTGCGCTATCTGCCACAGGCAATCTTTAAAAATTTGGTTCAGCTAAAATGAAACACCATGTATGCTTAATGACATCATAGAACCATATCGTACAAATCAAGGTAAGTGCATGCGCACCACCAGAAAAAATAGTAGCACAGGCAATGGGCCGGATTACTGATGTTCCCGTGGGAGAAACAAAAATTTCGACCTTTTATTGCTTATATACTGCAGCTGATTAAACCTCGAGAAGGTGAGGCTGACAGATACGGTTCAATCTGTAAGTAAAAAAAAAGAATTTTTTCTTACAGGCCGGGCCTGGTCATACACACGCGGGCCCTAGCTAAGCTTAGTAATGAACGCCCGGGCCCGGGTCGGGCCCTGGCTTGGAACCACGGGCCCGGGCTGGTCTCGGTCATGTACGCCCGGGCTCGGGCCGGGCTCGGGCTTTGCATTACGGGCCCGGGCTGGGCTCGGGCCTCGTAAAGCGGGCCCGGGCCGGGCTCGGGCCGAAAAATCAGGCCCGTGCAGTGCTCTACTATATGGAGACTATGTTCAAACAATTTACTGCACCCACATGTTAACGAAATGGGTCTATGGTTATTTACGTCAGGTTTAGAGCCAGATTTATGCACAGGTTTTACCTTGGCCATTCGACAGTCGTCAGGAATCCAAGTTTCGTTGCCGAAGTGTTTACCCAAGCTTCGAAAGATCGCCTGAAAATTGCGTAAAGGTATTTTGACATCCAAACTGTGTTTTTTCAAAAATGCGTTTGTTATAAGGTAGGCACCACAGGGTTTTTCACATCCAGCTTTTGCAAGAGTCGAAACTTTCCTTCTTAGTCGATATCTATTTCAGGCATTGGATTGTGCAACTGATACCATGGAACGAGTCCGTTAAAGGCAGTTCTGTTAAATTCAGATTGAACAAAAACATGCATTAAATTCACTTGCTATGACGTCAGGCTGAACAGCGCCGTTAGAAACAGTAATCTGCGATATGGTGTGCCTCTCCCTCGATAGGTAGCGCCAGAATTTGTGTGCTTTATTCGTCAAGTAAGGACACAGAGCAACGGTGAAAAAATGTTCCTTAGCCGTTTGGATATTATCTTGTAGCATACGTACGAGATTTTGTAGGTCACGTGTGGTTTTCTTTCTGCGTTTCCTTTTATTTTCCGTTTTAAGTGTATTATATTGAGCGGTACCCAAGGATGTTCTCTGTTCACTCGTTTCTTTCTATGATGTGTAAGGTTTGATACCGTGATAGTTGCTCTTAAACAGCGTGACACGAGACAAAGCACGAAAAAAAAGGCAAGCGACGCCAAGCGTTTTACCTCATCCCCCCTTTTCCCGTCCTTTGTAGCGTTGTTTAACAAGGTAGTACTTTTCCGAGCCTTGTCGTTCTGTTTACTTTTTTATTATCTCTTGGATGCATGCAACGATAGCTGGGTTAAACTATAAACTGGCCCTTCTAACGCCCGAAAACATAATTGCCAAAAACGTCAAACATTGCCCTTCAAGCAAGGTGGCTGGCCACAATTGCGATTGATTGCAAAAAATCCATTTGGCACTCACTCGAGGGCTATACAGATATCTCAGTATATGATAACATTTATTAAATACATGCGAGTTACTATTGTTCGCTTAGGAGCGGCAATAAATTCCGCCGGAACGCATTCATGTTTACGGTCTTAGTTATGCGAAAGCATTCGCAAAACACACATGATTTATTCAACATGCACTATATTGGGTTCACTGGAACGTGATGTTGCGTCTGTCTTGCTTTCTCGATTTCACTGCCAAATGAATTGTGCGTATATGGAGACATGCTAAAGAGATTTTATTGCAATCGAAATGATAGGGACAATCCAGGTGCAAAGTCCAATGCCGCTAAAGTCATCGCCGCGCGCCGTATGCTGCACGCGCGAGTGAACGCGCGCGAGGGGAGTGGACGATTGCGGCTCAATCTGGCACGCGCTATGGAGGAAGGCGGAGAGCAAACGAAAAGTCGGCCGTTGCGCGAAAGGCCGTGGGAAGATGGGAAGGAGGGAGGGGGGGGTGTCGGTGTTGTATTACGGCACCAACTGGGTATATCGCGGCTGGGCGCAAGGGGAACTGGCGATCGCGGCTCAACCTCGCGCACGAAAGGGGGAAAGCGAGAAGCCATCGCGGGATGGAGGGGGCGTGGCTTCTACTCCATCATAACTGCGTACTTTGCGCGGCCACACGCGGTCGCGTGTGCCGTATCTTGTAATCGATCTGCAGACGGCTCATACCTTTGTGAGCACTGTTTTCGCCGCTCAGTTCCTGTTGAAGCGATAGACAGCATAAAGGTCACTTCGCTCGCTGCTTCTTCCGCGCTTGCTGGCGTCAACGTTGTCACAGCGAGTGTCCGCGGCCATCGAGTGTGATGTGTTAACGTTTGCTTGTGTGCGCTGACACCATATTTGTTAATTCAGTTAGTAAGCAAAACTTTCCAATTTTATACGACCTATGAAACTGAAATCCTTACTTCGTTTAGCTGTCTACTTATTTGCTATCGCAATCGATGCTTCGCCTGTTGTCGAATTCCTGTCGTCATTTGACAATAGAGAAGAAATCCTGGCCCGCAGTCACTGTACGATGTAGCGTCGCGCTTTTAGCATAACTAGAAAACATAGCATCGGAACTTGGGCTAATCGCGCGAGATCTTCCATTGAGGCAATGACTATAAAAAAACAACTTTGCCACTCTAGTATATTACTTGCTTCGTGCTTTTTCATGTAGACCTCGTCGTTTTAAAGTGTTAGATTTTTTTTGCCTGTTGGTCAGTATCGAGTTGCATCTGCCGTCCGCAATGAGATAGTTGAGCGAGGAGCTGAGAAGGGTGCCAGAAGATGCTTCTACAAATAAGAAAGGAGTGTGCAGTAACGTGACGAAACGCTCGATTCCTTGAAACAGCACCAGATATTGCCCTACGTGCATCGCGGGTGGCGAAACCAACCGTTTGCTCCTATCGTTGTTTCATTGACGTCATTTCTTCTGCGTCATGTCATAGTAATAAGACTGTCGCCACCTATTTGTGGCTATGGCGCCATTAAAATTTAATTTATTGTCGTCATTGGGTCGTCGCCGAACAGTAGTCATCCTATATTTGTTGTGATACCATCACCCTGATGCCGTCACGGCATTTCCATCGTCGTCATTCTATCTTCTTAACCCGACTCTCGTATTCCTGTCATCGTCGTGTGGTCGTCATGATGCTATCGTCGTGAGAATAACGCGACAATAGCGTCATAGCGACGATAGCGTCGATTTGAACGCAGCTGCGCCGTAGCCTTGGCAACGCATCACGTGACTCGATGCGACGAGCCCTGTCGACGCCGCCGGCTTTGCGCATGCGCTCTCCGCAGCGGGGCCGCCGTCTGACCGAGCGACTCGACGCGCGCCTGGCTGAGAAGCGCCGCGCTCGTGCGAGCTTGCCCATTGATGAGAGCGAGGCCGGACTGTCTGCTCTGAGCTTTGCGCGGGAGCGGGAGGCTTTGAGCCGTCGTCGGCAAGCGGCGTCTAACCACCCCGGAGATATCGCCCGCCGAGCTGCTTCACTAGAGAGGGTCCGGAAGGCCAAGCGCGCGAAGCTGTCGCCGCGGAGACTGAGGAAGAGTGAACCATTCGGCTCGCAAAACGCCGGAAGCAGGAATACAACCATAGACAAAGGCAGGCTTTGGACGAAAAAAAAAATCTATGCTTTTGCTTGGTATATCCAGGGTTAGCTGAGCTAAGCCACAGCATTTTTTTTTCTTTTTCGTTTTTTTTTGGAACTAGCCTGCGTAAAAGCCCAGCAGAATAATATTATTGGGTCCTGGCATGCTGCTATATACTGCATTCGGCGCGTTTCGTGAAACAGATGTAAACTACTGCAATTATTACTTCGTCTGCTTCCTCAGTCATGTATTTTTTCACTATTACCATAGTAATGGGGAAAGATGGGTGAGTTGGAAAGGATGCATAATCATTGGTGCGTGCGAAAACAACTGAAGACGCAGAGGTAGTGCTAGTTTTCGCGCTGACGAATAAGTATGCATAGTGACATAGAAATGGCAATGTTTATTTTTAATGCATTTCAATGGAATCAAAATATAACTTAATTTTATTGCTTTTCTTGTTTCTAATATACACAAGCTATAGAAGACAGTCCCATAATAATCTGTTGTCATTGCCCCTACAAGTCTCCGCTACGACATTTTATAGGGAAGTTAAAGTGCAAGACGTTTGTGTACTCCTAGAGAAAAAATATCCGAGTGAAGCATATTTCATAATTATTACGACGCTCTTCCAGATTAACGGAGTGCATTTCGCAAAAAGAAATCTACTAAGAATGCAACGACAACAAACCCTGAGAGAAACACGGATGCAGGTGTGAAGGATTAAAAACGACAGATATATATATATATAATAATAATATATATATATATATATATATATATATATATATATATATATACATACCATGGTGCTCTAAAAAGCGATGGCTTACCATTTGTAAAGGAGAACCTGAACGTCTAAACCAATAGGTGTAAAATAGCTCAATACTCTCAGCAATATTCTGACATCATTTTCAAGAGCCCTAACAAACCAAGAAAGGCTTTTCAAAAAGCTTTTAGATCAGGGAATGGAAAACATGATGACAGCGTAGGGGTCACTGTTTATCATGCACCAAATGGACCAGCAAGCCACACTACAAATGAAAAACATGTTATATGGGTACATTAGCGTTTCGTGATACAAAGTTTTTCGGAAAGCACTTCTAAGCGCTATATCATTTAACACTATTTATGCCGTCTGGACGTTGTAGACGATCGTATAGATGTGCCGCAAATATTGTATTCTATTAGCGATGATAGAATTAACTTGAACCCGCAGAACATTTTAGCAAAGCCACATATTTCAAGAATCATAAATTCAGCAATGCTTTAGAAAAAATAAGTTAAAGTTAACATGGGAACACTATGCTGCGGCACAACCCCAGGAGCAGGAATCTGTAGTAAAAGAAATGTTGTGTTTTACCTGAACGTTACTCGAAGCTAAAACAAAAATCAATACGTGTTTCACAGGAAGTTCAACAGTTTAAACAGTCGTCCTAGCGCGGGTAGTGAACTTGGACCAAGGACCTGCCAGGGTGGTCAGTCTAATATCTGAGCTAACTATGCAGCTAGCAGCTTGAATTGACAACGCGAAGCACAGGGACACTGAATTTGGCAAATGTATTTTGCGGAGCAATACAAATAGTAAACTCCTTCATAAAAGCTTTAAAAGGGTCGCAGTTTAGCCCGAAATGCGAAGCATCGATCGTGATAGCAAATGAGTCGACAACTAGACGAAGTGAGGATAGTTGCTTTGTCAGCCGCATAAACTTGTGAACATTCGTTTACTAACTAAATTAACAAGCATGGTGTCACGCGTGCACAATCAAACATCAAGACATCTCACTCAATAAGCGCACACACTAGCTGCCAAAAGACGGGAGTCAGTAAGCGCGGCAGCAGCAGCGAGCTAATTGACCATCCTGGTGCCTTTAGCAGCAACGCGATCTAAGCAGCGTGTACACTTTGCACACAAAGCCATTAGCCCTCGGTGCACCTAGGCTATGTAATCTTTGCAGATCGCTTGCAAGAGAGGGACTAGGAGGCCGCGCGCTGCCGCGCCATACGCATCCTGTGCCAGAGTAGAACACGTCTCCCCCCCCCCCCCCCCCCCCAACGGTGCCTTGCGTGCGACGCAAGACAGTGAGCTTCCTGCCCGCTTTCCTCCCTAGCGTGTGTTAGATTGAACCACTATCGCCGTTTCTCACTCGCACGCTTTCACTCGCCAAAACAGCATACAGCGCGCGGCGACGAGGTTATTGCCGTTGGACTTTATACGTAACATCACGGGACACCGACGGAAGAAACGTGCCTGGAGGGTCCGTATAACTGCTATTCCAATAAAAAAAGAAACGCGTTCACCTGAATGTGGCACGAAACTACAAAGAAAGCATCCAGTTGTATTTTGAAGTTGTTTATGGCCTGAAATCTACGACTATGGCTGATGGCACGCATTCCCGTGTAAACGACGACGACCTCAAACCAGACCTAGCAGCACATTTGCACGCCCCTCGGCGCAACCGCGCGAATTCGCTCGTGCCACTTACTGCTCATGCGTTCGTTGTCGTCTTCTTCCACAGCTGGCTCCGTTGCCGCTCATCATTCCAGCGTAGAATTTCACTTCTCTTCTGTCGTCGTAATGGGGAGGCCGCGTTTACGAGGGTATGTCATTGCTTAAGGCGGTATGAGCCATTCATTGTCTTTCGTGAAGGACCGATTTAATAACAGAGGTGATACGTGAATGTGTGTACGTACTTCCCGTCACGATGATCACTGATCAGGACAAGTAATATGTTCGTACCTTTGTTCAAATTCTGTGTCACCTCCGTGTCGTGCCCTAAGCAGCTTCGCTAGTAGTCCACCTTCACAGAGTGCTATGGATCATTAATTTTTTTGGCTATTTTGTTATTGAGACGATACTGTTTTTGGAGGGAACAGTGCTACGTGCATTTCTGGATGGGGCATGTTGCGTGTTCACTGCTAATGCTTCCCTTCGGTTAGCAAAATGAACTTATGGTACGAGTTTTGTTCAGTCGTTAAGCTACTCAAACTTGGTAGGCGTTCTAGGGCAGGGTGATAATAGTATAGGTGAGAAGAGAGGCAGGGGTTGGGAAGGCAGGGAACTGGCGAGGAGGAGACCGCGTGCACATGCACGCGGTCTCCTCCTCACCAGCTCTCACACGCGGTCTCCTCCTTCTCCGGGTTGTCATACCTTCCACACTACGCACCACAAATTACGGCTGGCTTAAACAGCTTCGCTGTTAAAAGGGTTTGTTTTTCCTGAATTGTACGGGGTGTTAGCGCGTACGTTACTGCACGTATGAACACCTTACATAAGCAATCATCACAAGAAAAATTGCTCTAGCAATTACGCTTGTCTTAAGTATCAAAGCCAGTTTAATTTCCGGGCAATGTAGATGTAAATAACAAAGGTCAACTGTCTGCGAATTCTAATCCAAATAACTACTTTCAGAAGCAAATTGTTAGAATGGCAATAGGAACCGGTTCGCAAGGAATGCGAAGACAAGGTTAACGAAGTCTGTAAACATGCAACAGATTGCAATAAAAATGCAGCCGTGCTTCCTAAACTTACATTTGGAACCTTCTTGGGATTCCTAAGCCTTCTGATGCTTTTGATGTGCACTTAAAGGAAGGAACTGCACAAACGAGGCTTAGATCACCATGAATTCTCGTCAGGACAAACCAGTGGGATTTATTAAGGCGAAAGCCTTAGGTTGTCGGTCGTCCCTTGGAATATTAGAATGTTCGCTGTGCCTTAGGGTTACCTTGCGGTGACTTTGGCAAAACTGTGCCATGAAGAAAATGGCCTAAGCCGCAAAGAGTAAAAACACGTCTAGAAATTCTCAGATTGACGTCACATTTGTCTGGGAGGCTCCTGTAAACAAAGTCAATTCGTGGATTAAACAACAAAACGACATAAATATCGGTCTGGATGGGAATCGAACCCGGGCCTCCATGGTGCGAGAGGAGCACGCTTCCCTGAAGCCACGTCTGCTTTTTTTTCTTTATTGCCTTTACTCAATTCGCTCAGAAATACATTGTATAATCCCACCAGCCCACTAAGGGCTGAGGAGGGAAGCAATAAAAACTCTGACATGTGCATCAGCCCTATTAACCTAGGAAGCCAGTATGGTTCCGGTTCTTGCAGTTTATAAGCTTGAACCATTCTGCTTACAGATTCGCGAAAGTAACTCCTTATTGGCCTCACCTCAAGATCTGCATGACGAACGGTCATTCTTGACAACCAAATACTATGTAGGCCCAGGCTCCATGGTTGTGGCTTACTAAAGATGTGCCTAGTGGAAGGAAGGAAATCAACTTTATTCAAGATCCTGCAGGCCACGAGAGCTTTGGGGCTCTCATGAAGTGGGCGTCTCTCACGACGGAACCAGGAGGTTTAGTTTCCTGGCGGCGTCGTGGACCTGCTGGGTGGCCCAGAGTTGCGGAAGGACTTCTTCGCTCCGGATTGCTTCTTCAAACTTGCGTTTGTCCGGTTCGGAGTTTATGTGAGCTTGCGAGCACGGCCAGAGTAAATGATAGACGTTAAAGGATGTATTGCAATTGGTGCAATAAGTCTTGTCGTAGAGATCAGACATGTAGTGATGTAGTCTGTTTCGCCTGGGGTGTCTGTAGCCTTCTGAGTATAACCGCTTGAGTTCGAGTGAGCGTGCGGTGTGGCGTGCTATACTCTCTATGTTGTAGGTAGTAGTGTTTAGTGATTTAATTGTATGTAGTGGGGGCGTCCTTGTTCTCCGAGTGGTCGGGTGAAACCGCGTGGTCTGTAAGCGCGCGCTGCCTCGTGTGCCGCCTCGTTAAGGTTGGGGACGAAGCCGATCTTTGGTCCTAAGTGTGTCGGGAACCAGTATATGACGTGGTGCGTAATCTCTTTCTTTGAGATAATTCTGAGAGCCTGTGCGCAGACCGTGCCCTTGTGAAAAGCTCTGATAGTGGCTATGGAGTCGCTGTAGATGTGAGAAAGATTGTCGTCAGTGTGCGCAATGGCGATCGCAACCTGTTCGGCCTGTTCAGGCTTCCTTGCGATTACTGTGGCTGCATGTCTTGTGGATCCGCGGCTGTCCACCATCGCCATTAAGGAAGCTTTGTTTCTCGCATTTGCCGCCGCGTCCACGAAGACTGGGCGTTCACGGTTCGCCAAGGCTTGGTTAAGGAGGAATTGTCCTCTCGCTTGTCGTCTGTCCTTGTTGTTTTCGGGGTGTACGTTTCTGGGTATAGGTCGGACCATGATCAGGGCGTGAATGTCCCGCGGGAGGTCCGGAAAGTCTTTTTGTATGTTTCCTTGAGCAAAGCCTAGCTTCCATAGGATCGTGCGCCCCGGAGGCGTCGTCGAAAGCCTAGCAAGCTGGGCGCGCTGCTGGGCTTCCGCAATTTCTTTCATGGTGTTGTGTATGCCTAGGTGCCCCAGCTTCTCGTTGCTAGTGCTGGTCGGAATGCCGAGGGCTTGCTTGGTGACCTTTCCGATTTACGCATTGAATCTGTCTCTTTCGGATCTTGACCAGTTGAGGATTGCTGCAACGTATGCGAAGTGACAGGTGACGAACGCGTGTATGAGTTTGACGAGATTATGTTCCTTGAGTCTATTGTCAATTCTTGAGCCCGATAGCATTGTTGGTCTTGGTGATGAACTTATGAACCGTAGAGGACCCCCATTGACGTCTTTAGTCTCTACGATCATGCGCAGGACTCTGATTTTGTCGACGCGCGGGATGGCGTGTCCCGAATTGGTTCGTACGGTAAGTTCCTGATTGTAATCGAAGTCTGAGTAGTATGGCCTGCGGCGCTTTTGCGTGGGTATGCGTACGAGTAGCTCCGACTTAGTTGGCGAGCATGTGAGTCATGTGGGAATTAGAAATTCTTCTATGGTGTTCACTGCTTCTTGCAAAATATACTGCACGATGCCCGGGGTTCCTTTGGAGACCCACATGGTGATGTCGTCTACATATATGGTGTGCTCGAGCCCGTGGATCTATCCAAGTTTCTCGGCAAGTCCCGCCATGGTAAGGTTGCAAAGCATAGGGGAGATGACCGAGCCTTGGGGGGTGCCCCTGCTCCCCAGCGAGAGTGTCACCGTGGAGAGGTCGGCAATCGGAGCGTAGCCGGCCTGTTGTCCAAGAATGACTTTACGTAAGGCTGGAATCTTGCTCTGAGGTTGAATTCGGAAATGGTGTCAACAATGTATTGGTGAGATAAGTTATGCAACGCTTTCTCGAGTTCCAACACGAGAATGGCCTTGGCGTTTCTAATGAATGGCCCGAGGGCATGTTTGACTTTGAGATGAGAACCGTAGTGGCAGTCTTCAATTTAGGTGGGACCATGCCAGAAGCCCAGACCTGATTGATTCGATCCGCTAGTAACCGGATGGAGTCTTCGCCCAAGTTACGAAGGGCCTTGTTACTAATACCGTCCGGACCTAGGGCCGATGTGCCGTTCAGGTTTTGAAGGACGGTCCTGATTTCTTCCATGGCGAAGCGTTTGTCGAGGTAAGGGTTGTCCGCTCCCTTTTACGGGGAACCGGCTGCCTCGGCCTCGTTTTCGTGGCTGCTCGAGAGTGGCATGTATCTCTCGGCAAGTCTTGCCTTAAATCCCTGCTCGTTGGAGTTTTTGAGTTCGCATTTCGCTATCTTGTCAGCCGCCTTGGTCTGGGAGCTCTTGGTTTGACCCTTGTTAAGAAGTTGTTTGAGCAGGTTCCAGGTTTTGCCCGATGTCATGCTGCCATCGGCCCTTGCGCATACTTCGTCCTATTGTTGGTTGGAGAATACCGCACAGTGGTTCTCAATGTCCTTGTTCAGTAGTGCGACCTTTTTCCTAAGTCTTCTTTATAGTCTCTGGGTACGCCATCTCTCCAATATTGATCTTTTTGCTTCTAGCATGTGAGCGAGCTTAGCGTCCATCCCGATTGTCGGGACGTCCGCTTCTATTTCTTTGGTCGCCTTGCGGGCGTCCTCCTCGAGTTCTTGCGTCCACTGTTCTAGTGTAGCGGGCTGGTCGGTACGTTGCTTTGTTGCCTCTCTAAACGCATCCCAATTCGTGTATGTTCACTTTCGGAGTGGTTTCGAGGTGATTGCTATTGACATTTCTACAATGTAATGGTCGCTACCGAGGTCCTCGCCGGTATTATGCAAGGTGTCCCCCTCGGTGTTGAGGGCGAACGTGAGGTCTGGGGTGGTGTCCCTCGAGACCGAGTTGCCCATCCTGGTGGGGTAGAGCGTGGACGGGATCAGGGTGAGGACCATCCATTCCGCATCAGTGGCAAGATTTCTGCCTTTGGCCCTGGTGACGCCGTATCCCCATTCAACGTTTGGGGCGTTGAAATCCCCGCCAGTAATCAGCCGGTTGTCCCCGGCTTTGTCCGTGGCCTTCTTCAACAGGCGTCTGAAACTTTGCGTTCTGTGGTTCAGGCTGCTGTACGTGTTGAGTGCTAGTATGCTCTTGGCCTTTTTGCCTTTGGGAAAGAATTCGATGAGCAAGTGCTCGCATTTGCGGTCCAGATTACTTCTGTCAATCTCGGCCCACGCGAGCCTGTTACTGAGAAACATCGCTGCACCGCTGCATGCTTTTGTGGGTGGCGTGGCAATTGCTTCATTTCCCGGAAGTGTGGGTGTGTCGGTGTTGGACTCTTGAATAAGTATGATGGCCGGCTTGTCTGTAGCGTGTCTGATGTGTTGTTGCAGGACCGGTTGCTTGTTGCGGAACCCGCGACAATTCCATTGCCAGATTATTAGCTTGCCTTGATTGCTCATTTGCGCTTGGTGCCTTTTGGGTGGTTCTCGCTTATTTGCCTTCTCCATTTTGCTTTCTACTTTAGTTGCACTAGGCACGCACACGTCACGTCGTCAAAAAACAGGCACGTTCAACTGCTCGCGCATTCATCGTCGTTGTCTTCGTCCACAGCTGGCTCCGATGCCCGTGATCATGATAGGGTTCCTATACTGCGCTCGTGCGACGAACGCGCTCGTGCCAGTCTGCTCGCGCGTTCGTCGTCTTATTCCACAGCTGACAGCCATTTTGCCTTCACGTTTTACAAACGTGTAACACTATACTTTTATTCATGCTGCTGCTACAGAGATTCATCGTTATCGGCCAATGGGCACCACTACAGAGGAATTATTCATGAAGCTGTAATATTTGGGCGAGGATAATGGGAAGCAGTTATATTTGCAACTTGTGGAGCCCAGTCTACAGCATTTAGAATTAGCCCCGACTCCGTGATACTGGCATCTGAGTAGTATTGTAGGATAAGTTGTAGGAAATCATGATTACGCTTAGACATTGAAAGACGTGTGTTTCCTATTAAAAAAAGGCTATGCTACTTCAAATGGTACATTATAATAGTGCTGCGGTGATTTGCGTTTAGAATGTAATTACCCGCTCTTTCTTTTTCTCACACAGCCCCATATGTCTCTTCGTCTGGAACCCAATATAGACAGGTAAACACCATAAATTTTGCCCTCTGCACATAATGACAAATAAATGTACTTCACTGTGATGAAACATTTGTGAAGGCATAATGCCAAGAGTGCGAATAAGTGCTTAAGATAAATAAAAATGTCACAGTTTCGCCCTAAGGGCGAAGCAATGAATGCGATAGCAACACAGCAATGTCATACGAAGTAAGGTGAGCGGCTTTGGTAGCAATATGAATTGTAGTAAACATGAGCTGATTAAGTAAGCAGGTGTGCTGCGGCGTAAGTAGACCGACATGAAGAGAGACTCGATGACCACGAGAAGGCGCGTGTGAAACGGTGGTGTTGATGAGAAGCGCTTCCCGTGGGCAGCGCGTGCGAAGGGACACACCTGTAGCGCTGCACTGCCGATCCGGGCAGCATTGCGTGTGTAGCGTGCGTTGGAAAATGTGGCCCGACTATTACGAACTGAATGAACAAGCGTGGTGTGAGCGCGCACAAACACGAAGAGATCACACTGAATGACAGCAGACAACGACTGTCAAAACGTTGGCAGCAAGCATACGCCGCAGCGGGCGAAGGTACGTGCGGTCTATCGATTCAACGGAAACTGAGCGGCGAATGCACTTAAAGGTCAGAGCCGTGTGGAGATAAGAGACGGTGCGAGCGAGCGACGAGCGCGGTTGTTGGCAGAGAAGTGCGCCCCCCCCCCCCCCCCCCCTTGCTCCCTCCGGCGCTGGCTTCCTGCTTCCTTGCTTGCGCGTGGGAGATAGAGTGCGTTCGCTCTCCGTGATAGCGCGCGTCTCCGCACGCTTCCTCTCGGGCATACGGCGCGCGGCGAAGATTTTATCTATAGGGAACCTCACGGCGACGGCGACGCCGACGACGACGCCGACGGCAGAAATCCGGTTCAAGTGTCCATATAATTGCTATCGCAATAAAAGCGAATGTTGACTAACGGTGAATTCAAATGATGTCCCGTGAAGTTCAACTAGTTTAAATAATGAGCGGCCGATAGCGATGATGCCAAAATAGTACCAATCACCTAGATGCTGCCAACACGGGCACCATGTAAGACAGTGAAGAAATATTCACTTCAGAAATATACTAGGTGCTGTGGCTCTGATTGTTGTGGTAGTTATTCCATTTAAAGCGATAGCGAAGACACCAAGATAACCTTATGCACAGTAATTTTTATATATTTCTTGTACCTACAAAGAAATAATAATTAAACATTTCTAAGTGGTTACCTTTCTATAAAGCAACATACTTCTCTCTTTTGGCAAATATTTGCCTAGCCACGAGGAATTGCTCGAAATATTTGACGTAAAGGAGAGCTGAGGCAGTGTACAGGTGAAGTAGCCGTATAGTAGTTTTTTTTAACTTACCTATTACTAAGCATCTACGCGTGGTAGCGGTGTCCGATGAGTAGTACAGCTGTTAGCTATGTTAAAGTTATGTTTTATTTAATATCCATCTAATTTATTAATCCCCCAAAACGATCCTCATCATATAGAAGAGTGGTGTAACATTTGGTTGATGTCTCTCAATGTTAATAAAGCTATACTACTTTCATTTCACCGTCGTCGCAACTTTTCAACTCTGGATTACACCATTAACAACTTTCCTATAAACCTCGGTAACTCGTTCAAATACATCGGTGTTGATATGTCCCACGACCTTACATTGACCGATCATGTGAATCAAATTACTAATTTTGCAAACCGTGTCTTGGGCTACATCCGTCGCAATCTCCTCCTTGCACCTTCCTCTGTTAAGCTCTTGGCATACAACACACTCGTCCATCCGAAACTTGAGTATGCAAGTGCAATATATGGCCATTTCCAATTAAACCTAATTAAGACACTCGAAGCAGTTCAGAACCAAGCTACTAGATTAATCTCGAGTGATTATTCCTACAACTCAAGCATCACCGCGCGGAAATCACAACTTTATCTACCCGCCCGGTCTCATTGCCGCACAAATTATCGACTAATTCTTTATCACAAGCTCTTTCCTGTTTGCCGCCTAAAAACGATCTCATCGTTCCCGTCTATCGCATGTTACGCAACACCCATCCAAACGCCGTCCTCCCTCCGCACCCACAAGATTTCATCAATCATTTTATTGCGACAGCAATTATATAGACACTACAAAGCAGATTTCTGCCGTGGGCGTCGCCGTCGTCGTCGCCGTTGCCGTCGCCGTGAGGTTCCGTATGATGTCAATGGAGAGGAAATCGTCGCCGCGCGTCGAACGCTGTATGTGCGAGTGAAACGGCGCGAGGGACGCGCGCTTTCACGGGGAGTGAACACACGGCGGAGAAAACGCGCGTTCTGCGCCGTGCTCCCTTAAAGCCCGGGATACATGGAGCGAACTTTCTCGACGAACTTCACGCGTCAAGTAACGACGCGGCGACGCGACGCAGGATGTTTGCTGTGTCGCGATACATGCGGCGAACGCCGCCGCGCGTTGGCCGCCGTGTTGGCGACGGTCCCGGCCGCCCGCTTCGAACTGAATTTGGCGTTGTCCTTGTAGAATTCACTTCGTCGGTAGCAAATGACTGCTTAAACGGCTTTCGTTTAGTCTCAGGCCGCTTCGACGGCAGAGTATTATGGATAACCTTGAGTAGTTTTCGATATCGCTTCTCGTTTCGAACGCGTCTAAGCCTAACGAAAGAAATATCCGATGCCAGCGTCATCTATCGGGGAAGTCGGGAGATAGGCTTGACGACAGCATGCGGCCTCTGAGATCAGAAGATTTCTGTTGTAGAGAGCTTGCAGTGCTTGTCTGTTTCCCCACAGATCAGCGCATATGGGATGTACAAATACAACGCGATTCCTGAGATATCATACTGGGAACTACTCAATCGGTGCAGAGACATGCAGACACGGCAACAGCAACGCGATTGCAGACGACGCGAAAACGCGCGCGCGAAATACCAGCATGCATTGCGACCGGAACTAGTGACTCCTGATTGGCTGTCGTCCACCGCTGCGCGCTAGACGCTTCCGGCGGCGGCGTTCGCCCGACGAAAATGTGTGGACAGGCAGATCGGCTGCGGACGGCAAATTTCTTGACGCCGGCCGTCGGACGTTCGCCGCCCGACGAAGTTCATCGGTCGGACGCCGGTTATTCGCTCTATGTACTCCGGCCTTAAGGGCTGCAGAAGTAGGCGTCTCTTTCCTCCTTTACAATCACCATATATGTAGACCAAACGCGCCTTCTTCCGACGCGCGAAAGGCCGTGGGGGAGGGGAGGGGGGGAGGGAAGGGAGGCGACGTTTAGCTGCGGCACCAAGTGCCTATTTATATCACAGGCTCCGGCAACAGTCATCAACGCCGCACGCATTTTGTGCGAACGCGGGCAAACCGCCGACGGCGTCGATAACAGTTCTGCGTGTTGCCGGTGCTGCTGCATGTCCAAGTTTATACAGCTGATAAAGCTACTATCATTACTCCGTATAGCTCTCTACAAATTTGCTATCGCAATTGATGCTTCGCCTTTCAGGTGAAACTGCGACAACTTTTTTATTCATACTGCGCGTGAAAGGAATTGCCTTCCCGGTCATATCGTTACGATCACCGAACCTGTAGAATTAAAATCCACCGTCTAAAAAATCACACGCGTCGACGCTAACCCATAGGATTATCGTGTATACTGCTGCGCATTATTATTATTATTTTTATACATGCCTTGAATTCACTGACTTGGGGCGCTATTACGTAAAATGATTCCAAACTGTTTTGATTCCAATTTCTGCAATCAGCCTCCACGATTGGTCAAAACATTTTCGGGCCGCTCCCAACTTCGCCTGTCTGTCACGCGTCGTCACGAAAACCGCAATAGCTCCCCATCTGAGATAACGTGTACACACTGATTATGCATGATTAAACCGCACAAAAGAAAAATAATCATTCCTGATTCGATGTCTTTTCACCAGTAGCTCTCTGCTATTGGTCCAATGTTATCTGGCTACGCCCACTTCGCCTGTCTGTCACGCGACGTCACAAAACTGCGAAAACTCACCACGTCAAAGTGACGTGTACGCGAAAAAAATGCATTAATATGCCGAACAAAACTGAGAATTTTTCTGAATAGCCACAGACTGCCCCGTTCCGAAAGGAATCAAAGATGGCTGCCCGCCGATCGCTCAGGCCCTCGCTACTCGCACCTGCCGGTCAGCATGTATTTATTTGCGCATGATAAACCTTTTTGCGTGGCAATAAAACGTTATCGAGCCCTTTCGGCATGCATACGACATAGCTCTGCCAACTCTTCCTTGCTGATGATCCGTTTTAGCGCCATTCTTATCCTTCGGTTTCACGCCACCGCGATTTTCCACCAGCCACCACTAGCTAAGTAAGGCGAAGCGCACCAATCGGAGAAGCCGGCACCACCCTCTTCATGCGGTTATCTATTTTCACTGTGCTGGCTCGGCCCCATCGAAACCCTCTCCACTAGAGCGGGCTGCTCGCATCTTGTCAGCCAATTAGATAAGAAAAACCGCTGAGTGTAGACAATGTTATTGGCTTTGAAAGCAAACAAAGGTGACATCTTATAAACGAGGAGAGTGTTTGATTAGGTTGTTCAGACAACGCTGCGGATTACCGCCCGATGCTTGCGTCGGTGGTTACGTAAATTTGACGTCAGGAGTTTGGAATCATAACGGTTTGGAATCATTTTACGTTATAGCGCGCTTGTATTTATTTGACCTATAATAACCAATTTGTACTGTAATTATGTTGTATCCCCTGTACCCACCCCTCATGTATTGTCTCTTACAGGACCCTTGCGGTATAATAAATAAAAAATACCATAGATTGGGTTGTCCTTATTAGCAACAGCAAGAGAAACATGTTCCTCTGGAATAACCTGAGTAAAACCGTTGCCGATATCGGCTGAAACGTGCCTTCTCGCAAACTATTGAAAATGATACCTTGCAGTGACTAGTATTCATGAAGTTATCTAAGTTAGTGACGTAATGAAAATATATTTACCAGTATATAATGCACATATAGGGCACTATAATGTAAAATGATTCCAAGCTGTTTTGATTCCAATTTCTTCAATCAGCCTCCGCGATTGCTCAAAGCATTTTTGGGCCACTCCCTACTTCGCTTGTCTGTCCCGAGACATCACGAAAACCGCGATAGCTCCCCATCTGGGGAGAAGAAGAAGAAGCCGACCAGTGCGGACGTGGAAATTTCGGCTCCCGCTTCTGCACACGTTTTCGGACAGATTTTTGTGATTCCTAGCAGCGAAATGTGCACTATTCGACGCAGTTTCTTCTAAGGAACACGCCGATGACTGATGTTTGCCGGTCAGTGTACTCTTTTTCAAGTTTCGAGACGTGTTAGTTCGGACTACGCCGCAGCTCGGCTAGCCCTACCCGACTAGGCCTATCGTCGGCGGTGAAGAGCGAGCAGGCCCAGGCCTCGCTCGTACGTGTGCGCGGCAGTATGCCCGCTATGGAGACAGTCGTGGAGGGAGAGGACATCTCCCGAGAAGAAGCGAATCGCCCGGGCTGGACGACGGCCATGGGCAGAAACAAGAAGGCCAAACCGGGACCGACCGTTCCAGACCGAGGCAACGAGGAACGAGCAGAGACGAAGGGCGGCCGCCGCACGGCCGGCCCGCAGAGCGCGGTCAAGCGCCTCGTCGCCGCATCGAGACTCCCCCGGCTACCGAGGGATCACATTCGCATCATAGTGAGGCTGAGAGACGGCCTCAACGTGAAAAAAGTGAGTCAAATTCGCCTAGCGCAAGCGCTAGCAATGGCGGCCTCGCTCACGCCGAACGAGACCGAGGAAGACATCGTTTGCCCGAACGCAACCCAGAACATTCTCGTCGTGTCCACGCCGACCGAGAAGAACGCGAACGCATACGCCGGAGTTCACCAGCTTCACCTAAGAGAAGGCGCATTCAAAGTGGCCGCATACATTGCGGCGCCGGACAACACGTGCAAGGGGGTCATCAGAGGAGTGGACCCCGAAATCAACGAGGCCCAGCTTCAGGCCATGATCGTGAATCAAAGAAATCCCAAGGTCTTGGAAGCCAAGCGGATCAAAAACACCCCGACGGTGGTAGTGCTCTTCGACGGCATGAAAGTGCCGGACTATGTCATGTGTGGCGTAAGCCTAATACGCTGCACGCTATACAGGCGGCAGAACGACGTGTGCTACGGGTGCGGTGACTTGGGCCACAGAGTCGACGTCTGCCCAAATCCTGACAAGAAGAGGTGCCGCGGCTGCGGAGGCAACGACCCGGCCGAAGACCACCAGTGCTCGCCCAAGTGCGCCCTGTGCGGGGGCCCACACCCGACGGCGGACGGCAAGTGCAAGCAACGATACCAAGTTCCTTACGTCGTGCGGCGCAGGAGGCGCCGACGCAGAAAGGCGAAGAAACGGCAGCTGCAAAGTCACCCACAACGGCTGGAGAGCAGATCACGCGATTCCAGCGTGGCAAGCGCACCCAGACGGGGACGTTCGACAACGCCGACAAGACGACAGCGCAGCCGATCGAGAGGTCGCTCCCGCTCCAGGGAGCGCTCCCGCTCCCAGGTACGCATTCAAGAGGGGCCGACCTGGGCGGACCGGGTCAAGCTAAAGCCGCAGCCGAAACCACAACCAAAGGTAACGCAGGTAGCATTGCCAAAGCATAACAGGGAAGACCCTAGAATAGCTCAACTTGCGGAAGAAAACGCGCGCCTCAAGGCGGAGATTCAGCAAATGAGGGCGGATTTCGAATCGTTTCGGAAACAAGGTTCCACTCCCCAGCTAGTCGAACAACAGCAGCAGCAGGTGTCGCAAAATACACCGACCCCGCAAGGGGAGCAGTCGGTTCGCTCGGTCAAACGCAGGGCCCCTCCTCTGACGGAGGAGGGAAACCTGGCGGAACCAGAGTCCAGTAGCATCCTATTGGGAATTCAGCAGTCGATTAGCTCTTTGCAGCTAATGGTCCAGCAACTAGCGGAAAGCATGGTAGCGCTCGCGGCAAGAGTGACACGTATCGAAGCACACATGGCACCTGCAGGTGCTAAACAAATACAAGGTGTCAATCATGGCGAACAACTCAACTAGAGAGCTGGTCGTGTGGCAGTGGAATTGCGCTAGCTTCAAAAAGCGCAAGGCTCCGCTGCTGCAGTTCCTTGCCTCACAGGCGGACAAACCGCACGTCATAATCTTACAAGAAACTTTGCGTAGCCAGGTGAGCCTGCCCGGATACCGGGTCGGCTCGTCGAAATTCGAACAGGGTAAACGCGGAGTGGCGACCCTCGTCGCGAACAAATGCTCTTTCCAGGAACGAGATTTGAAATTAGGCAACGTGAAAGCGGAGGCAACCGCGATCGAAATCATACCGAACGGTTGGCTGAAAAACAGCGTATTCGTAGTGAACGTCTACAGCTCGCCCTCTGACCACAGACAGTCGTTCGCATCGATAATAACGAAGGCGACCTCAATGGCCAGGGGGGCCCCACTAATAGTGGCTGGAGATTTTAACGCGCCCCACGAAGCCTGGGGTTACGTAAGGCCAATGCCCAAGGGAGAGCGGCTATTGGAGGCAGTCACTAATTGCTCGCTAGAGCTGGTGACGGACCCCCGCTATAGGGAAATCGAAGCGCACTCGATCGAGCTTTCCAAGCAACAGTGGAACGAGGTGTGCGCGTCGGTAGACGGACAAATGCGAGCCGGAGGCAAATGGAACCTCCTAAAGAAACTGTTAGACGATAGGCAATCCAAATGTAACCAGAGATTGGCAATCGATAGGATTTTACACAAGGAAAAGGAGCAGGGCAAAAGGGAGAGCGAGCTCCTAAAGGAGCTGGCGGAGACGTATTTGCCACTGAGCCCGTCGGGCGACGGCGACTATCCACAATACGCTGGCGCAGAGGTCGAAGAACTCGACGCACCCTTCACGGAATCAGAAATTTGGGATGCCTTACAAGGCCTCAACGGACGCTCGGCGCCGGGCCCGGATGGGGTCTCGAACAAACTGTTGAGAAACCTAGACGGAAAGTCGGTCGAGAAGCTCACTGAAGAAATCAACAGAGCGTGGGAAACGGGACGAGTACCCGAGGTCTGGAAAGAGGCCTCGGTCATACTAATACCGAAACCCGGTAAACCACTTGCGCCGGAGAACATGCGGCCGATATCGCTAACCTCGTGCGTGGGCAAAACAGCGGAACATGCCATACATAACCGAGTATCGCGGTACATAGAGAGAGAGGGCCTCTTCCCACACAACATGGTGGGCTTCAGACCGGGCCTCTCCACACAGGATGTAATGCTACTACTCAAGAAGCAAATAATCGACGGCACGACCAGAGACACCAGGGGCATACTGGCCCTGGACCTAACGAAAGCGTTCGACACGGTCAAACACAGATTTCTACTGGAAACAATCTCGGTGATGGGGCTCGGCCGGAAATTTCACTCTTACATAAGCTCCTTCCTCAGAGACAGGAAGGCCACGATCAAAATAGGACAGGCCACGTCTGACTGGTACACGCTGGGTGCGAAGGGCACCCCACAAGGGGCGGTGCTCTCCCCACTATTATTCAATCTAGCCATGAAAGGGCTCTCGGACCGGCTTACAAGAGTGACCAATGTCAATCACGCCCTGTACGCAGACGACATTACGGTGTGGTGCACGGGAGGGTCCGACGCAGATGTCGAGCAGGCTCTCCAAGAGGCGCTGGACACAACGGAAGAGTACCTAATGAAAACGGGACTCCGCCTGTCACCCAGCAAATCGGAACTGTTGTTGTACAGGCCCTCGAAACAGGGCATGAAGAATTTGACGCCGATCGATCAAATCCCAATCAAATTACATACGACCGACGGCCAGCCGATCCCCAGAGTGGACACTATAAGAATCCTGGGGCTGCTAATTGAGGCTAAAGGCGGTAACACGCAAACCGTCATGAAACTCACGTCCAAAACGGAGAACATGCTCCGGCTGATCCTCAGGGTGAGCAACCACCGGGGAGGGCTCAGCGAGAGCTGTCTCATCAGACTTTACCATGCGTTCCTCATGAGTCACGTAAATTACGTAGCCTCGGCGTTAAAATGGACCAAGAGAGACGCGGCCAAGATAGAAACACTGATGCGCAAGAGCATCAAAAGGGTGCTAGGTCTTCCTATTACTACAAGCACAGAGCGGCTCGATCGATTAGGGGTCCACAACTCGTTAGCAGAAATCATCGAAGCACAGACCAAGGCACAGGTCGTGCGGCTGTCGACCACCAGGGCCGGCAGACGCATCCTAGAAGAAGCAGGTATAAATGCAGAGGCAGAGTGCAACGCACGCAAGGTCGCGCTCAGCGCGTCGGTCAGGGGCACTTTCAAGGTTGAACCGCTTCCGAGAAACGTCCACCCGCAATTCAACGAGGGGCGCCGAAAGGCGAGGGCCCGAGCACTACTGAAATCGACCGCCAACTGCCCGGGACTGACGGCATTTGTAGACGCGGCCCAGTATGGGCGCAGCGACCGGTACGCGGCCGTCTCGATACGCTGGGATGGTACGATCATTAACGCGGCATCGGTCAAGGGGGTAACGTCCGAAATGGCCGAACAGGTGGCAATAGCCATGGCAATGAGGGACCCCGGACGTCCTTACGTGTTCACAGATTCGCGATCGGCGGCCAGAGCATTCGCCTCGGGCTCCATATCGCGGGAAGCGGCGGCCGTCCTCGGCAACGAGGGAGCCGCGGGTCATCACATCGTCAAATGGTTTCCGGCCCACATGGGGGCCGACGTGCACCCCGACTTTCCCAACGCCAACGAGCTGGCGCACGACCGCGCGCGAGGACTCACGCACCGCGGCGATCGTGGGGAGCGAAGTGGCGGGGAGGAAGGGGAGCATCGAGACCCGCTGCTCACCTTCAACGAAATAACAACGCACTATCAGCTGTCGAGGAGGGCCTTCCCGCTCCCGCACGCTAAACTCAATAGACCACAGTCATCGATATTCAGAATGCTTCAGACAGGGTCGTTCCCCTCGAGAGGCAGACTGAGCCTTTATTCACCAGAGGTAGAGCCGCAATGTCCGGATTGTGGCGAATCTTACTGCTCGCTAGCCCACATGCTATGGCAATGCTCCGCGTTAAGCGGCACCATGTTCCGTAAAGAAGAAGACTGGGAGGACGCCCTGCGAAGCGACGACCACCAGACCCAGCTCCGGGCTGTCCAGAGGGCTCACGAAAGGGCGGAGGCTCACGGGCTTCCCGTCCCAACGTGGGTGCGGCCCGCGACCCCTGCCGACCACTAAACAAAAGTGGGTGGGGAGGGGTTCCTCAGGACTCATTAAAGTTATTTCCTCCTCCTCCCCATCTGATATTATGTGTACATGCTGATTATGCATGATTAAACCGCACAAAAGAAAAATAATTATTCCTGATTCGATTCCTTTTCCCACTTAGCCTTCTGCTATTGGTCCAATGTTTTCTGGCTACGCCCACTTCGCCTGTCTGTCACGCGACCTCACAAAACCGTGAAAACGCGCACGTCCAAGTGACGTGCACGTGAATAAAAATGCATTAATATGCCGAACAAAACTGAAAATTTTTCTGAATAGCCACAGACTGCCCCGTTCTGAAAGGAATTGAAGATGGCTGCCCACCGATCGCTCAGGCCCTCGCTACTCGCACGTGCCGGTGAGAATGTATTCATTTGCGCATGATAAACCTTTTTCCCTGGCAGTAAAACGTTATCGAGCCCTTTCGGCATGCATACGACATTGCTCTGCCAACTCTTCCCTGCTGAGGATCCGTTTTAGCGGCATTCTTATCCTTCCGTTGCACACCGCCGCAATTTTTGGCCAGCCACCGCAAGCTAAGTAAGGCGAAGCGGACCAATCGGAGAAGCCGGCACCACTCTCTTTATGCGGTTATCTATTTTCACTATCGAAACCCTCTCCACTAGAGCGTGCTCCTCGCCTCTTGTTGGACAATTAGATAAGAAAAACCGCTGAGTGTAGACAATGTTGTTGGTTTTGAAAGCTAACAAAGGTGACCTCCTATAAACGAGGAGAGTGTTTGGTTGGGTTGTTCAGACAATGCTGCGGGTCACCGGCGGATGCTTGCGTCGGTGCTTTCGTAAATTTAACATAAGGAGTTCGGAATCAAAACAGTTCGGAATCATTTTACGTCATTACGCCCATAGTTAACATAGCGTTTAAAAGTCATATAATTCTATTATTTGGTTGTAATAGAAAATATGCCACTCATAACTGCGGCTCACTATTAAATGATTACACATAAACTAATGGAAATAACTTCCGTCCTCATTACAGAAAGGATACCCTACTTCGTGTAAAAATCTTCCAGATGGAACACCTTGCGTGGTGAGGAAAGTTTAGTTTTCCATGATAAGTTCTACGCATGCTGCTTAACTGTCAGGATGAAAAAAATCATTTAATACAGAGAACACTAAGTAGTCGGCTATAAATGTCTCGTCATGTTTGCTGGGAGCATGTGTTTTATTTAATTTATTTACAAACAATGTGGTTCTAATTTGCTCCTAAGCCGAAGCGCAAACGTGAACCAAATAACAAAAGAGCACAGATGAGAGAACCATCCAATGCATAAAAATATGACCTGATTTCAGGCAGTGCAACGGGTACTACAGATGCGCCTCTAGTATGACGTATGTTTCTTTCATAGTAAGAGTTTGCAATGAGCTCCGTTGTGGTTTCAGTCAGAACCAGGGCTCTATGGTACTTGAAGAGAAAAATAACATGAGAAAGAATGGGAGATTACCTGGAGGAGAAGATTCCGCTTTGATACCCCGCAATGGGGAAATGATCGCGGTGGAAAGAAGCACGGGAAAAAAAGCTGGGGGCATAAGGTAATAGCGACAAAAAAAAAGGAGCAGGTGGGGACCGCATGGGCAAAAATAAACTTGTCATTAGGGCACTCGCGCGTACAAATTTTAATATTGCTTCGACCGACTTCTGGCGTGACGACTCTGTAGGGAGGCAATCAAGGATTGTCCGCTCCGAACGAGGCAGGTCGTGAAGAGTGGTTTATGCGGTCTTGAACGACTTCCTGTGTGTGCTTTAACGAGAACGGCGGCATCGAACATGCTGCATAGTTTTCTCGCTGCTGCAGTGGTGACAAGCAGCGCTTTCTGCTCCTTCAATCCGAAAAACAAAGGATGCTTCGAAAGTGACGCCAAGCCAGAGTGGGAAAAGTACTGCTGTGTTGACAAAGTCGAAGGGAGGGGTTCAGTCGATGGAATTGTGGGCTGGAACCTTTGCGCGTTCTACACTGATTGTGTCGCATCATTCATAAGCGCTCGAAGTTATGCTGCTGCACATGTAGTATATATAGGAAGGAGCTCGCACACACAGAGATGTCGTTATTTAACAGTGCAACTTATTCATCTGTAGAATCACATTTTTTTTTGTGTCTCCAAAAAATTTAACGGGCCGGTAAATCTACGCAAGCTCAATGGCAGTTGCGCTAACATGTAGGGGATACGCCCACATAAGACAAAGCAGTTCAATGTTTATCTGAATATATTGTTACGAGACGGCGCGCAATGGGACACAGATGGCGTTGACCATTTGGGTGAAGACGACGACGATTGAAGAGATTGTCTTTTGACCATCTTGGCAGTGCTACAGCCCGCTGTAGATATTGTGTAAATATATTTTCAGTTATATCGTTACCCGTGACATTTTGGTGGAGGTGCGGGGTACTACTCTAGACGGAACTCCGTAGCGGACGTGTCCTGGCAAGTTACACCATGTCAACAGGCGGGGATATGGCGTCAACCGCAACACCGGCACCACAACCAGTGATCTTGATCCAACCCCGCGACCCAGGATCGTTTTGCGGCTTCGAGAACGTCGACGTTGATGACTGGATGAGGAATTATGAGCACGTCGCAACCAACAATCGGTGGGACCCGACAGTGACACTCGCTAATGTGGGTTTCTACCTGAGTGGGACAGCACAGCGTCTGGTTTGACACTCATGAAACGGAGCTGACCAGCTGGGATCTATGTAAGCAGAAGCTTCGTGACCTATTTGGCAAACCAATTGGCCGCCAGAGCGTCGCTTCGAAAGATCTCTCCTCTCGCGCCCAATCTCCCACGAAGTCATACGTGTCGTCTATACTTGACGTTATCGCCGTTTGCCGCCGAGTTGATGCCACCATGACCGAGGCGGACAAAGTAAGTCACGTCCTAAAAGGCATTGCTGATGATTCTTTCAACTTGCTGGTCTTTAAGGACTGCTCGACCATTGAAGACATTATCAAGGAATGCCGGCGTTTTGAAGCACTCAAGAGTCGCCGCATCGCCCAACAATTCATGTGGCTTCCAAACACGGCCGCTACATTGTCCTGCGCAGACGTTCAGCCGCCAAATCAGCAACCGACCACCGATAGCCTTGTCCGCATCGTTCGTCGTGAAATTGAGTCGGCGTCGCCACCTTCCTTTTTCGCACGCCCTTCCGACGACTCCCGACCGACAGTCTCTTTAATCCAAGCCGTCGTGAGGGAAGAGCTGGCTAACGCAGGACTCCAGCCTGTTGCATCCCTGCCTCACCCTCGGGTCAATTCTGTTCTTCCGTCTTACAGAAATACAGCGACGTTGCGCCGCTATCGTGATCCGGCCTAGTGGAGAACCCAGGACGATAAGCCCATATGTTTTCATTGCCACGGCGTTGGACATATTTCCCGTCACTGCCGGTATCGCTAACCTTCCTCCCCTCGCTCATTTTTTGACATTCGCCGCGTCGATAATCGGCCCCTGCAGTTTCCCGCTCGTAACAGCTCACCGCTCCGAGACGCTCCTGTACCAACCCGCAGCTCCAGCCGTTCACCTTCTCCGCACGACCGCCGTTCCCGGTCCTCTCTGCCCCGCCGCTATTCATCGCCGCACCCCTCTGGCCGCTCATCCCAGGAAAACTGAGCAATGCAGCTCCCGGAGGTGACGCTGCATTGGACCCACGACCTGAAAAGCCTCTTTTGACCTTGCCCACGCACGAGAACCAGCTTGCCGTAGAAGTGGATGGCCTACCCGTTACCGCCCTTATCGACACCGGTGCACATATTTCTATCATGAGCCCTGATCTCCGTGAACGCTTACACAAAGTGCTCACTCCTGCAGAGTACAGCGTTGTGCGTGTCGCTGACGGTGGAACTCCAGCCGTGCTTAGAATGTGCACCGCACGCGTGAGCGTCGCTGGCCGCCACACGTCCGTGTTGTTTCATGTTCTTCGCCACTGCCCTCATGACGTAATCCTTGGACTCGATTTCTTGACTGACCACTCCGCTGTAATTGACTGCTCGGGCGGTGTCGTTGAACTTGACTTTCCCGCTTCACTAGACGCTCCTGACGTAGTCCAGAGCCAGCTCTCTTGTGCCGAGTTTGTTCGTTAGCTACCCCAAGCACTCACCTGTGTTGTCGTTGTACCTTGCCCCAGTGTACCGGATGGTGACTATCTGGTTACTCCGTTTACCAGTGTCCTTTTGTCTCACATTTCCTTTCCTCACACTGTTGTGACTGTTGCGACAAACCAGACTTGCCTGCCCCTCTTGAACTTCGGACTCTGTCCTCAAGTTCTTCCCCAAGGCATAGTTTTGGCCACCCTGTCACCATCAGATGAGTGCCAGATTTCATCGCTGTCACCTGATCCTACGTCATGAATTTTGTCTGCCGCGCCCACTTCTCGTCGGTACAGAGCGCTATCACTAAGATGATTGCTCCGGACCTTCTGACCTCCCAAGTCGACGACCTCCGTCATTTGCTCGTCACATACACTGACATTTTCGACTTTGACGGCCGTTCCTTAGGTCAAACCTCTCTCGTCAAACATCGCATACATACTGGCGATGCGCCTCCGATTCACCGGCGACCTTATCGCGTGTCACCATCCGAGCGCCAAGTTATTCAACAAGAGGTTGACAAGATGCTGTCAAAAGGCATTATTGAGCGGTCCGCGAGTCCATGGGCTTCCCTTGTTGTCTTAGTTAAAAAGAAAGACAACAGTTGGCGATCTTGCGTTGATTATCGGCATCTCAATAAGATCACCAAGAAGGATGTATATCCTCTTCCACGCAATGATGACGCTCTGGATTGCCTTCATGGCGCGACCTATTTTTCATCCATCGACCTGCGCTCTGGTTACTGGCAGATCGCCGTGGACGACAGGGACCGTGAAAAGACAGCATTTGTTACAGCTGATGGCCTCTATCAGTTCAAAGTTATGCCATTTGGCTTGTGCAATGCCCCGGATACATTCGAGCGAATGATGGACACGCTGTTGCACAGCTTTAAATGGTCTATCTGCCTGTGCTACCTGGACGACATGATCGTGTTCTCCCCGACATTTGCCACACACCTCACACGTCTTTTATCCATCCTGTCGGGGTTTCTTGCGGCTGGGCTACAACTTAATTCTTCGAAATGCCACTTCGGGCGCCGCCAAATTACCATCCTCGGGCATCTCGTTTATTCAACTGGCGTCCGTCCCGATCCCGCCAAGCTTCGTGCTGTCATCGAGTTCCCTTTACCAACTTGTGCCAAGGATTTTCGGAGCTTTGTGGGCTTGTGCTCGTATTTCCGACGCTTTGTCAGAAATGTTACAGACATAGCCCGTCCACTAACAGATCTTCTCCGAAAAGACGCTCCGTTTTCGTGGGGTTTCGCTCAAGCCACAGCCTTTTCACAACTTATCACACTACTCACTACCCCGCCGATTCTCGCCCACTTTGATCCCAATGCTCCAATTGAAGTACGCAAAGACGCGAGTGGCTATGGCATTGGTGCTGTTTTAGCCCAATGCCAACGTGGTTGTGATCGAGTTATTGCGTACGCAAGCCGGCTTCTTTCCCTGCCGAGCGCAATTATTCCATTACCGAGCGCGAGTGCCTCGCTCTTGTTTGGGCAGTTAGCAAATTTCGCCCCTACTTATACGGGCGGCCTTTTACTGTTAGCACTGACCACCACGTTCTGTGCTGGCTTTCG